>NC_034608.1:11677606-11682268 GCF_900095145.1 Mus pahari | reverse complement strand
CAGAGAAACCCTGTCTCGAAAAAACAAAAACAAAAACAAAAAAAAAAAAAAAAGAAGAAGAAGAAGAAGTCAGAGGACAGGTTTCAGCAGTCAGTTCTCCACTCCTAACACTTCCCACAGCCCTCCTCCTCCCTCCTCTCCCGCCTCCCTTCTCCTCTTTCCTCTTTTTTCTTCTTCCTCCCCTTCTGTTCTCCCTCTTCCTCCTCCTCCTCCTCCTCCCTCCTTCTCCTGCTCCTCTTCCTTCTCCTCCCCCCCCCCGTTTTTTGTTTGTTTGTTTGTCTTTTGCTTCCTGCTTCTTGGGCAGAGCAGACACTAGACCCTCTTGCAAGCCCACCTGATCAGGTCAGCATGGAAGGCCACTTGTATCTCAGCTCTGCAATGACCAGTCCACCGCACCCTGCCTTAGAAGCCACTGTGGCTGCAGCCTGGGGCTTCACTCAGCACCACAGGGTAGATGATTGCCACTCTATGGTGGGCTTTCAGCTTCCCTGGGGGGAACAATGGATTGCAGCCACCTGCTCGGCTGGCTCATGCACTCCTGCAAGGGACAGGCTTCCTAGGGTACTGGGGCTGTGGATGAGGGACAGCTCACACTTCCCACGCTATTGGGTCATGAGGCTTTTCAGCTTTCTTTTGGTTTCTATTGTGTAAGTCAAAAGTTTTCAGCCCTGCCCAAGAAAAGGGGCCAGCAAGATGGCTCGGTGAGTAAAGTGCTTGCTGCTCAGCCTGCTGACCTGAGTTCAATTCCTGTGACCAACATGGTGGAAAGACATAAGTCCTACAAGTTTGTCTTCTGACCTATACAAACACACACACACACACACACACACACACACACACACACACAAGTTTAGAAAACAAATCAGTAAAGCTACCATATTCATTTTATTTACTCTTGTTTTGAGGTAGTTTTCTTTTTTGTTGTTGTTTTGTTTTTGGTTTTTGAGACAGGGTTTCTCTGTGTAGCCTTGGCTGTTCTGGAACTCACTCTGTAGACCAGGCTGGCCTCGAACTCAGAAATCTGCCTGCCTCTGCCTCCCGAGTGCTGGGATTAAAGGCATGCACCACCACGCCCGGCTTGAGGTAGTTTTCTATGTAGCTTTGGTTGGCCTGAAGCTCATTATGTAGACTAGCTGGCCTCCAACTCACAGAGGTCTGCCTGTCTGTGCCATCTGAGTGCCGGGATTACAGGCTTGTGCCACCATACCTGGCTGTTTTTGAGTGTTTGAGATGGTGTCTCGGGTTGTCTGTATTGCTAAGGATGAACTTGAGCTATGGTGTCTCCTGCATCTATCTCCTGAATGCTGAGAACTCTAGACACCTTTGAAATCTCCGGAGTGTGTTCCTTTCATGGCCCATCTCCCTGCATACTCACAGGAGTTTCAGGGTCCAGTGGTCTCACGCAGCGGATGCATCAGGTGCTCAGGGTAGGATGTGGAGGAGAAGAGAGAAGATTTCAGGTTTCAAACAAACAGAAAACACAACAACAAAGGATTAATTAGGTTGTTAAGACAGAATAAGACATTTCTTCTCTTATACTCCCCCACCCTCTGAGATAGGCTTTTTTTGTTTTATAATTTTTATTTATTATTATACATAAGTACACTGTAGCTGACTTAGACACACCAGAAGAGGGCGTCAGATCTCATTACAGATGGTTGTGAGTCACCAAGTGGTTGCTGGGATTTGAACTCAGGACCTTCAGAAGATCAATCAGTGTTCTTACCTGCTGAGCCATCTCTCCAGCCCGAGATAGGCTTTCATTATGTGGCTCCTACTGACCTCGAGTTTACAGAGTGTTGGGATTAGTGGTATTTACCACACTTGTGACACTGGGTTTTGTTTTTTTTTAATTGGTCCTTCATATGTAGGTGGCCTGGAATTTTTAATCCTCCTGCTTTAGTCCAAATAATAGGATTACAGGCATGTATAATTGTGCCTAACCTGAGCCAATTTTCTTCCTTCCTAAAAAGCATAAGTTCTCAACCTGTGTGTCCTGACCCCTGGGGGGGGTCACATCTCAGATATCTTGTATATCTGATATTTACATTAGGGTTCATACAGTAGCAAAATTACAATTATGAAGTAACAATGAAGTGATTTTGTGGTGTGGGGTCACCAGAATATGTGGAACCAACTGTTTTAAGAGTCACAGTGTCAGGAAGGTTGAGAACCACTGCTACAAAGGGTCTCATAAAGCCTACTCTGGATTGGAAGTCACTGTGCAGCCGGGAGGATGGCTTTGAACTTGTTCTCCTGCCTCAACTGCCTGGGTGCTGGGGTCCGAGCACTACATCAGGTTTTATAGGGTGCTGGGAACAGCATCCAGGGCTTTGCACAGGTCAGGCAAGCGTTTAACCAGCCAAACCAGGATCCCAGCATGGTTTGCTTTATTCTTTTTTAATATTTATTTATTTATTTATTTATTTATTTATTTATTTATTTATTGAGACAGGGTTTCTCTGCATAGCCCTGGCTGTCCTGGAACTCACTTTGTAGACCAGACTGGCCTCCAACTCAGAAATCCGCCTGCCTCTGCCTCCTGAGTGCTGGGATTAAAGGCATGCGCCACCACGCCCGGCTATGGTTTGCTTTATTATTTGAGACAGGTCTCTTTCTGCAGCCCAGGGCGATCCTCCTTCCCCAGTCTCCTGAGTGCTAGGATTGAGTTAACGCATCTCCCCAAACCCCTTAGGAGAAAACTCCAAGAACTTGGTCATCTCTTTAGCCCTCTATGTGCTTTCTTGCAATAAAAGCCACCAGGCTGGGGAGCTGTGGTCATTCTTTCTGCTGTGTAAAAACCCCAGAAACTCTAAGACTTCCTTCAAAACAGGCAGAGTCCTCCTCAGATGGGGGAATGAGGCCAGGAAAAGCAGCTGCGTCCCCAAAAGTGAAGCGGTCCTGGAAATTGCCTCTTCCCCTTCTGGGGCCAGAGACTTCCTCCCTTTTCCAAGTTGACGTCTCTCGTCCAGCTGGTTGGTACTGGGTGGTGCTGAGGGTGTTCTGGGCAAGCACCGGTGGAGGGAGCCCCAGCTAGGATGGTCAGTGAGTGACCAATGAGCTCCTCAGGGGGACAAGACAGTCATTTCCTCTCAGTTGCCTGCATCTCTTCTTGAGGGTTTAAAAAGCACAGTCTGGGTGACAGGGACCTTCAGGCATCCGTCGTTGGTTACCACAGAACCCAGGAGGAGACAGGACATGGTGAGTTGATTCCTCTCACTGATCATTCTCCCTGTCTGACTTTCTTTGCCTACCTTAAGCTCCTTCCATCTACCCTTTCCCACCTGCATCCCGAGCTCACACTCTGAGGATGGATGTGGCCAAGGGACTAAGGGGATTTATGGAAACCACAGCAGCGTCACCACGATGTAGGCTCTAGAAGGTTCTTCCAGACAGGAAACCCTGGAATCAGCTTTCCTAACTGAAGAGTTCTAGAAGTTGGGCGTGTTCATTTACACCTGTAATCTGAGCCCGGAGAGGCTGGGGCAGGATGCTGCAGTCAAGGTTACATAGTGACTTTTAGGCTAGTGTGAGTTACACTGTGGGATGCTGTATCGAGAGGTAGAGGTCAGGTGTGAGAGTGCTCTGTGTGAGGGTCCAATGGCCAGCACCTGGTACAGCTGGGCGGGGTGGCCATGCAATCCCTGTCCTTAGGAAGGAGAGGAAGAATTGGAAGTTCAGTCTTTCATATGAGGTTAACCTGGGTTATGCTACGTGAGACCCTACTTCAGAAAAGCAAGAACAAAAAATTATTTTACAAACTAGCCACGGTGGTGGCTCAAACCTGCTATCCCAGTTCCTAGCAGGAGGCTTGAGATCTGGGGTGAGCCTAGGCAACTTTGTTGAGACTTTGTCTCAAAGATGAAAAACAAAACAAAACAAAACCTCAAACAGTATGAATAAAGGAAGAGTGAAACACTTGCAGAAACTCATCGGGATTGTAGCTCACTGCCTAGCCTGAGTGTGGCCCAGGCTTCTGTCTCCTACGCTGACACTAAAACTGCCAAGCAGAGGCTGGGTGCTGTGGTGCACACCTTTAATCCCAGCACTCAGGAGGCAGAATTGGGAGGATCTCTGTGAGTTCGAGGCCAGCCTGGTAAACCTGTAAAGAAATCTAAGGAAGGTCAATGTTGAGAGTCTTGACAGCCAGTTTGGAAGAACGGTTATTACCAGAAAAGTTAGAGGAAGCCCAGGCAGGAGCACTGATGGCCTGGGTCCTTCTGTGGTTAATGGCCATGACCCTCTAGGCAGGTCCCTCTTCATGCCTGGGACCTGAGGTTGAGGCATGGTGCTAGACCAGCCGCGACTTGGCCCCACTGTAACAGAGGATACGGTCTTGCTTCATCAACACAAAAGAGGAAACGAAAAACTTGATGACAGGGAGGGTACACGCTTTCTTCATCCTTCTTCTGTCCCATCCAATCCTCTGTGTCTGCCCTGAGCAATTGGGGTTTCCAGAACAGGGTGGGTTCTTTTTCCTTTCTACACAATGTTTCTGAAGACGAAGTCACTTTATTGACCACCTGAACTGTAGAGTCCCTGACTTGGGCTGGGGTGTGACTGGATTCTTCTTCTTCTTCTTCTTCTTCTTCTTCTTCTTCTTCTTCTTCTTCTTCTTCTTCTTCTTCTTCTTCTTCTTCTTCTTCTTCTTCTTCTTCTTTT
>NC_034608.1:11676064-11677491 GCF_900095145.1 Mus pahari | reverse complement strand
GATCTCATTACAGATGGTTGTGAGCCACCATGTGGTTGCTGGGAATTGAACTCAGAACCTTTGAAAGAACAGTCAGTGCTCTCAACCACTGAGCCATCTCTCCAGCCCCTGCTTATTTTATATATGTAAGTAATATTGTCTCTTCAGAGACACCAGAAGAGGGCATCAGACCCAGTTACAGATGGTTGTGAGCCACCATGTGGTTGCTGGGAATTGAACTCAGGACCTCTGGAAGAGCAATCAGTGCTCTTAACCGCTGAACCATCTCTGCAGCCCGTGACTGGATTCTTAGGCCAGTGCTCTATGGCTAAACTATGCCACTCACCCCTCACTGGGGGACTCTAGGCCAGGGATCTACCACTGAGCCACGCCCTCAGCTCCTCACTGAAGGATTCTAGGCAGGGGCTCTACAACATTTCAGTCCTTGATTTTTTTTTTTTTTTGGTTTTTCGAGTCCTTGATCTTTTAAGACTGGATGTCACTATGGAGCCCAATGGTCTAAATCACATGATTATCCTTCTTAGGCTCCATTGTGCTGGGATCACAGGATATACCACCATGGCTAGCTCCTATACATAATTTTTCTTTTGAATGAATAATTTTTTCTTTTGGTTTTTCAAGACAGGATTTCTCTGTGTAGCCCTGGCTGCCCTGGAACTTACTCTATAAACCAGGCTGGCTTCAAACTCACAGATCCTCCTGTTTCTACCTCCTGAGTGCTGGGATTAAAGGCATGTGCCACCATTGCCTAGCTTTGAATGAATACTTTTTTTAATATTGTAAATAGACACTTACTGAGTGCTTTCTGTATGCTGGTTCTCTTGCTAAGCACTTTAGGTTTACTACATAGCAAACAAACTATCAATAAGGGAGCTATAGAATATCCATGTATTTCAAGGGCGACACGGCCTTCTAACAGACATACACTATACCGTGGCCCCCTCATTAGGCGGTAGAGCCTTTTAAGGAGAAGGCTCTTGGGGTTCCGCCCCGCCCCTCCTCTTGCTAATAGGTTTTGGGAGGCTTTCTAACTCACCTAGAGCCCCACTTTTTTAAATCTGTAGAGTGGGCGTGGCCACAGTAGCAGCCCAATGAGGGCTGTATGTGTTAAATGAAGAAAAGAGCAGCTGAAAGCCCCTCGCAGGTGGCCCGTGCCTGCAATCCCAGCACTCAGGAGAAAGAGGCAGGAGGAATCAGGAGTTCAAGGCCAGTCTGGGTTCCATGAGGCCCTGTCTCAAAAGAAAACACAGAAAGCATGTAAACTTAAGGACCAAGCTAATTATTGTTATTTTGAAATAGGTTCTCATGTAGCCAAGGCTGAGCCTAGAACTTACCATATAGCCAGGGATAGCTTTGTCTTCCTGCTCCACCTCTGTGCTCTCTCTCTCTCTCTCTCTCTCTCTCTCTCTCTCTCTCTCTCTCTCTCT
>NC_034608.1:11672688-11675706 GCF_900095145.1 Mus pahari | reverse complement strand
AGACCAGGTCGGCCTCGAACTCAGAAATCCGCCTGCCTCTGCCTCCCGAGTGCTGGGATTAAAGGCGTGTGCCACCACGCCTGGCTACAAGATTTGTTTTTAGTTGTGTGTACACTTTTGAGTCTGTCTGTCACATACATGCGGATGCCCTCAGAGGGCAGAAGGTGTCAGATTCTCGGAGCTGGAGTTTCAGGCAGTTGTGAGATTCCCTTGGGTGCTGGGAAGTGAACTCAGGTCCTCTGCGGGAGCAGACAGTGCTCTTCATTGCTGAACCATCTCTCCACCTCCTTCTTAGTCTTTTTTTCCCAATTGTTTTTCTCCTTCTTAAAAAGTATTTTGACCTTATGATTAGTTGAGTCCACAGACATGGACACTGTGTATACGGAGGGACAATGGCATCTTCTATAATAGTTCATATTATGTATGCATATAATACATTACACATATTATATTCCACATCCAAGAAACATATAAACAGGAGAAAAGGAGAAAGCACACACACTCTCTCTCTCTCTCTCTCTCTCTCTCTCTCTCTCTCTCTCTCTCTCTCTCTCAAAGATTATTTATTTATTATATGTACATACACTGTAGCTGTCTTCAGACACTCCAGAAGAGGGCGTCAGATCTCATTACAGATGGTTGTAAGCCACCATGTGGTTGCTGGGATTTGAACTCAGGACCTTAGAAGAGCTGTCAGTGCTCTTAACCACTGAGCCATCTCTCCAGCCCAGGAGAATGCTCTCTTAATTCCCGAGTCCCAGTGCCTTCCTTAGAAGCAGCCACTACTGTAAGTATGTGAGGCTAGTCTGTATGTACACGTGAATGGACACACACACACATTCATGCACATATTGTGCATCCTTCCTTCTATAGGTAATATGCATTGTACGTTGCCTACTGCTATTTCCTATTTTTAACAAAATTTCCCTAGATATCGGCGACCTTTCTGTACCATTTCATTAACGACTACCTTGTTCTTTTAAAACTGCAGAGTGCTTTGCTGCCTAGAGGCTATTACTAACTTACTCAGTCCCTTTTGTTGAACACTGGTCAGTTCCAAATATCATTATCATCTCCTCCTCTTCCTCTTTCTCCTCCTCCTTCTTGATTCTTCATCTTCATATCCTTCTTCGTTTGTTTGTTTTCTGTTGGAGACAGAATTTTGGTAGCCCAGGCTGTCCCCAAACTCAAGCTCCTTTTGCCTGAGCTTCTCAAGTGCTGGGATCACAGTTATGCAGTACGCTCAGCCAACCTCCCCTCCTCGCAGGAACTCGGTAAAGGCCAAAGCTTCCTGAGATGTTTGTATCTGGAAGCTCCAGGAAACCACAGAGTTTACGATCAGCATCTTTTTCTCTGCCTCATGAAGTCACAGAAAGGACAGGGTGAGATCACGGCAGGCAGCACGAAAGGAGAAGATCAGCCGGCAAGGATGAGAGATGGGGTTAGAGAGGCCCGTGTCAGAAGTCTGAGTCATTGTAGTAGGGTTGGTGAGATCTGCAGATACCAGGAGAAGCCTTCCACCCTGTCTAGGGCCTTGAAAATACCCAGGGGGCAGGCCGTGAGGTTTCCTGTAGGGCCCAGAATTAATCCTCAAGTGACCTGAGCATGGGACCCTGGGGATGCGGGGATGCCCAGAGTAACAAGTAGAAAGATACAGAACTGAGGGTGAGCCAGAGTGGAGTGAGTGGCTGGGTCCTGGGTCTGTCTGTCTGTCTGTCTGTCTCTCTTGCTTTCTTTTTGTTTTTCTGTGTGTAGCCTTGGCTGTCCTGGAACTCACTCTATAAACCAAGCTGACCTCAAACTTAGAGATCTGTCCACCCCTGCCTCCTGTGCTGGGATTGAAGGTGTGTACCACCACCATCCGGCTTGAAATATTTTTAAATTATAGAAAAGTGTGAGGCTAGTACAAGAAGTTTATTTATCTTCTTTTGTTGTTGTTTTGTCATTGTTATTTATTATTACTGAGATGGGGTCTCGCTATGTAGCTCAGGCTGACATTCAATGTAATGCATAGCCCAGGCTGGTCTGGAACTCCATGTCTTCCTGTTTCAGCCTCCTCAGTGTTGGCATTACAGGCGTGCATAACCATAAATTCTTGTGTTTCCTCCCCAAGAGTTCCCACATGTAGTCTATGGTATATATATGTTTACCCATGTATATATTTATAAATCTTTGTATGTATCTATGTTTCTGTTTCTATAGACACATCAGTTTATCTGCATATCTACATATCTGTTTTTCTGTCAATATAGCTATCAATTATGCTCCATCCATTGTTTCTCTACCATTCATCTCTAGCTAGCTATTCATTATCTACCCAGGCATTTTCCATTCTTCTATTAGCCCAGCCTGGTCTTGAACTCCCAACCTAGTTGAGGATAGCTCTTAACTCCTGATCCTCTGCCTCCACCACATAGATTCAGGGGTTACAGGTGCACTACCATGTCCAGTCTATGTAGCGCTGGGGATGGAACCCAAGGGTTCACACATGCTGAGCGAGCACTCTACCAGATGAGCTATGTTCCTAATCCATCTGCCTGTCTTTCTATCATCTATGTCCCATCCGTTGATCTATAAATCTTTCTATTCATCTTTCACCCACCCTCCCAACCATTCACCCATTCATTCTTAGTAACCAAGGCTGGTCTTGAACTCCTGATTTTCCCACCTCAGTCTTCCCAGTACTGAGATCATGCAAGTGCACATTACCATATCTGTGTCAAAATTTACTTCTAATTATTTTTTTTTACTTCTAATTCTTATTTCTGTTTTTTTAAAAGAAAAGTTATCTGTTTTATGTATATATGTGTCTGTTGAGTGTATATATGTGCACCAAATGCCTACAGGAGCCTGCAAAGATCAGATGTCAGGTTCTGCCATTGGAGTTCTGGACAGTTGTGAGCTGTCACCACTCTGGTCCTCTACAGGAGCAGCAAGCGCTCTTAACGGGTGACCCCTCTCTTCTAATTTCTCTCTCTCTCTCTCTCTCTCTCTCTCTCTCTCTCTCTCTCTCTCTCC
>NC_034608.1:11615107-11672571 GCF_900095145.1 Mus pahari | reverse complement strand
TCCTTTCTTTTGTTTTTTTTTCCCACCCCCAGCCCCCTTGTTTTTTGTTTGTTTTTTGAGACAGGGTTTTATTGTGTAGTCCTGGCCGTCCTGAAACTCACTCTGNAGACCAGGCTGGCCTCAAACACACAAGGATCTGCCTGCCTCTGCCTCCCAAGTGCTGGGCTTAAAGGCATGTGCTGCCACCACTTGGCTAGTTCTTATTTCTTATTTTGCCTTTTGCTGGCCCCAAATTCTTTGCCTCCACTTCCAATCTTAAGTCCCAAAACTTAGGGTTTGGTAAATGGGTGGCTTGCTAGACTGTCAAGGAGATAATGAAGGGAGAAAGGGAAGCTCAGAACTGGAGAAATTTGCAAAGGGACCTGTATGCCCCATAGGTCTGGACCCTAGGGGATGACTCCAAAGCCAGCATCCAAAGGACAGCCTATCCTTAGCTGGGGGTGGAGCCTTTACCTGCTTCCCGCCTATACTAAAATGTTGGACTATTTTTTCTATTTCTTTCTTTCTTTCTTTCTTTCTTTCTTTCTTTCTTTCTTTCTTTCTTTCTATTTTTTTCTTTTAAAGATTTATTTATTTATTTTATGTATATGAGTACACTAGGGCATTGGATCCCATTACAGATGGTTGTGAGCCACCATGTGGTTGCTGAGCATTGAACTCAGGACCTCTAGAAGAGCATCCAGTGCTCTTAGCCTCTGAGTGATCTCTCAGCCCTCTATTATTTTCAAGACAGTGTCTCATTGTCTTTGTCTGCAGCTCTGTCTTGTCCTAGAACTCATTATGCCCAACTCTCTGACCTCGAATACATGCTTATCCACTTGGCTCTGCCTCCAAGTGCTGGGATTAAATATGTGTACCACCACCGCCTGGCATCTCTGTCCATCATTTTAATTAAAGAGAAAATTTAATAAAACATTTTCTTGAGGCCATCTCATGTAGCCCAGGCTGGTAATGAGGATCACTGTGCATCTGAGGATGCGTCTGTTACCTGTGTCTCCCAGATTCTGGGGTGGGAGTCACCATTCCTAGTTTTATGTTGTGCTGGGTTTGGAGCCTGTGGCTTCCCGCTTTGAGATTGGCTTCCTGTAATGCAGGCGATCACTGAATGTTTTCCTATCCTGCTTCCTGTTACTGAATGTCAGGATCGTAGCCATGAGCCGCTATGCCTGCATTAATATAAGATCATTTAAAGCGGTGGTTCTCAACCTGTCGTCAGAGAGGAGCAAACTTACAGTTTGGAAGTAGCAACAAAAATCATTTTAGTCAGGGGGTTACCACAACATGAGGAACTGTGTTAAAGGTCTCTCAGTCTTAGGAAGGTTGAAAAGGAAACCTCAAACCCACAGATATCCGTCACAGTTCTCAAAGGACCACATTGCCCAATATGTTTATACATCATGGCCACATTGTCACCCTGTGGAAACCCAGCCCACTGAGGACGCCAACCACAGGATAAAGCTTCACTGCCAACAATGAAGTGTTTCAAAATTAGATGTAATTGTCTTGTCTTTATATCAACTTTGGGTTTTAGTCCAAATTCAGGGCACACACATCTATAATTGCAGCACATAGGAGGCAGCGGCAGGAGGGTCAGTAGTTTATCAGCTTGAGCTACATAGTAAGTTTTGGGACTAGCCTGGTGCACAGTGGACTCTGTCAAAGAACTAAATGACAAAGAAGTAACAACAACAAAATAATAACAATAATAATAATAACAACAACAATATTTGTGTGTGTGTGTATAGTGTCTGGACACATAGGTCAAGCTGAGCTTGAACTCAGGACAATCCTCATACACATTTTGAGTCTTTAAAATACATCACTGGGAGATGGAGAGGTAGCTCAGGAGTTGAGAGTAGCTGCCAGAGGACAGGAGTTCAGTTCCAAGCACCTATGCAGGGTAGCTCACAACCAGATGTAATTCCAAAGGGTTCAATGTCCTCTTCTAGCCTCCCAGGGCACCTACACTCACACTCACACACACACACACACACACACACACACTCACACACACACACACACACACACACACACACTCACACTCACACACACACACTTAAAAAAATCCCATCAGCTGGGAAGTAATGACACACGCCTTTAATCCCAGTACTCAGGAGGAGGCAGAGGCAGGCGGATCTCTGTGAGTTCGAGGCCAGCCTGTTCTACTGAGTGAGTTCCAGGACAGCCAGGGCTACACAGAGAAACCCAGTCTCACCCTCACCCATACAGTACCAATGGTAAGATGGTTTAGCAGGTAAACCCCCAAGCCTGGTGACCCGAGTTAAGGGAGAGAACAGACTGCACAAAGTTATCCCCTGGCTTCCCTGTGTGTGTTATGGCATGAACATGCCTACATACATAGACAGTGACAAATTAAAACAACACCTCATTGGTCAGTCACTGCACCCCTTTAATCCAAGCACTCAGAAGCCAGAGGCAGTTGGAACTCTGTAAGAGTGGAGCTAGCCTGGTCTACAGAGTGAGGCTCTTTCTCATCTCCTCCCTCCCTCAAAGCCCAGGTCTGGAGGGCCTTGCCTGTAGTCTCAGCATCTGGGCAGCTGAAGTAGATGGACCAGCATGATTTCAGTGTATCCTGGGCTACAGAGTGAGTTTAAGACCAGTCTGGGTAATTTAACAGAGAACCTGTCTCAAAATAAAGTCTACAAACTACACTGGTTTTATAGGCGTTCGGCATCCCTTGGTAGAGTTGAGACTCAGAAAGATGGGCAATCCCTCAGTCCCCTGGGAATGTGTCTACCAACTCACACAATCTTCCTGATTTGCTTAGGACCCCATAGATAACAGCAGCTTTGAAATCAGCTATGATCACTACATTGGAACCATGGATCCTAACATACCTGCGGATGGCAATCCCAACCCGAAGAGGCTACCTGGGGATACTGTAGCCCTTATCATCTACTTGGCCGTGTTCCTGGTGGGAGTTCCCGGGAATGCCCTGGTGGTGTGGGTGACAGCCTTCGAGGCTAGACGGGCCGTCAACGCCATCTGGTTTCTGAATCTGGCGGTGGCCGACCTCCTCTCGTGCTTGGCACTGCCTATCCTGTTCACGACCATTTTAAATTATAACTACTGGTACTTTGGCGCCAGCGCCTGTATAGTCCTGCCCTCGCTCATCCTGCTCAACATGTACGCCAGTATCCTGCTGCTCGCTACCATTAGCGCAGACCGTTTCCTGCTGGTGTTCAAGCCCATCTGGTGTCAGAAGGTCCGCGGGACTGGCCTGGCATGGATGGCCTGCGGAGTGGCCTGGGTCTTAGCATTGCTCCTCACCATTCCGTCCTTCGTGTACCGGGAGATATATACGGACTCCTTCTCAGAACACACTCTATGTGGTATTAACTATGGTGTGGGTAGCTTCCCCAAAGAGAAGGTTGTAGCCATCCTGCGACTGATGGTGGGTTTCGTGTTGCCTCTGCTCACTCTTAACATCTGCTACACCTTCCTCCTGCTCCGGACCTGGAGTCGCAAGGCCACGCGCTCCACCAAGACGCTCAAAGTGGTGATGGCTGTGGTCACTTGTTTCTTTATCTTCTGGCTGCCCTATCAGGTGACCGGGGTGATGATCGCGTGGCTGCCCCGGTCCTCGCCCACCTTTGAGAAGGTGGAGAAGCTGAACTCCCTGTGCGTGTCCCTGGCCTACGTCAACTGCTGTGTTAACCCTATCATCTACGTCATGGCTGGCCAGGGTTTCCATGGACGACTTCTAAGGTCACTCCCCAGCATCATACGAAATGCTCTCTCTGAGGACTCCTTGGTCAGGGACAGCAAGACTTTCACTCGGTCCACGACGGACACCTCAACCCGGAAGAGTCAGGCGGTGTAGAGGAGAAGCCACAACGGCCTAGCCCCTTTTCCAGCCCTCCTCCCCCTCCTGCTTCTTCCTCCTCCTGCCTCTTCTCCTTCCTCCCTTCTCTTTGCATGCTTAATTTTCTGCGATTCTCTAAGTTGCTCTGACTAGCCTTGAGCCCAGGATCCTCATGAATGCTGAGATTATAGGTATCAATTCCCCCGAGAAGCATCACATTAAGCTAGCTGGCTTTTTTTCTAAGGCTTTTTTTCTTGGCTACATTGTCTACCTGCAGTGGCTAGGCAGATGCACCTAATGCTGATCTCCAGGGGTTGGGTAACAGAGAACAAGAGAATTTCCTGGCCTTCTTCTTCCTCTCTTCCTCTTCTTTTTCCTCTGCCTCCTCTTTTTGTATGGTTCTAGTCTGAATCCAGGTCTCAATGGAACCCAGGGCTCATGGATATATCACACAAGTAATATGTAAGCTACAGCCCCAAACTCCAGGGAACCAGTAACCACCCACCCTTTATTTCTTTTCTATGTTTGATTTTTTTTTTTTTTTGAGACAAGGTCTTATGTAGGCTAGTCTGGCCTTGAACTCCAGATCCTCCTGTGACCATCCCCCCAAGTGTCGTGACTGTAGACCTGTGCTGCTGTGTCCAACCTATCCTTTATTTCTACAATTTTGTCTTTTCAAGAATGGTATTTAATGGAACCCAACATATCCAAGCTTTGTAAAAAACAACTATGCATGGCTTACTCAATAAATTTTTTTAGAAAAGGTACAGAAATGTGTTGCTTAACTTTTTAAAAGCATGTATTTATTTATTTTGCGGGGGTGGGGGTGGTGCTGGGCGAGTGCCATGGTGTACGTGTGGAGGTCAGAGGACAACCTGTTGGAGTTGGTTCTCTCATTGCAACCATGAAGGTCCTGGGAATTGAACTCAGGTCATCAGATTTGGCAGCAGCACCTTTACCTGCTGAGTCACATCACTGGCCAGAGATGTCCTGTCTTATAATGCGTTCTTTCAGCTTAGTGAATGCGTGTGTATGAGTGTATGTGTTGGCTAGAAAATACGTACAGTTCAAAACCAGAAGTATCATGCAAGCATGTGAATGGTTTTGAATTTCCTGGTCAAATGAAAAGTGTGAAAGAAGACCTGGGTGTGGTGGCATAAACCTATATCCCAGCATGTGGGAGGTCCAGGGGCCAGAATTGAGCATTGGAACCTAGCCTGGCTTACCCAAGGAGACTGTCTCATGAAATCCAAATAAACAATATATGAAGTAAAACGCTGGAGTTTCGCTCTGCTAGGCCCTCTCTTCTTCCCAGTGGATATGTGACCACTGCTTGTCACATATCACAGACCCTACCTGTGTCCTGCTATTGACAATTTCTATTTGATGACACTAACCTCACTGAGTTTTTACAGGCTCCATGCCTTGGCATTTATTATTCATGTATGTATTTATTTTGAGACAGGATCTCTTTACATAGCCCTAGCTGTCCTGGAACTCACTATGTGAACCAGGCTGGCCTTGAACTCACAGAGTTGGGCCTGCTTCCATCTCCTGAGTGCTAGCATTAAAGAAATGAGCCACCACACCCAGCTTTATTCTGTTTTGGATGGCCTCTGTGAGTTTGAAACATTTAATTAATTAGTTAGTTAATATATGGGATGGGATCTCATGTAGCCCAGGATAGCCTTAAACTGGTTTTACAGCTGAGTCTGGTCTTAACCCTCTGCTCCTTCTGCCTCCACTTCCCGCATAGTGGGATTATAGGTAGTCTCCCTCTTGTGGTTTTTCTCATTATCGGTCACACCTGTCTTGCCACAGCTGAGCTTCTCACCTCCTGACCCCATGTCCCAGCTGTCCTACGAACCTCTTCCTCCACTTGCTGGCAACCTGCTCACCCGGGCCCTGTCAGCTCCCCCATCAGAGACCCAGCCCTCCCTTCCTGCCACACACTCTGCTGCTCTACACCCTGCTCGCCCCCCACACCCGCTTCATGCCTCTCCCTCCCCTGATCTCCTGGTTGTCCAACACCTCTTTCAAGGACTATCCTGCTCCCATCCTGTCTTCTTGCCAGGTGTCCCTCCTTAAGACAGCCCTCAGCTTCCCATAAGCGCCCTACCATCAATCTTTTTCTCTGGCTGCGTTTGAGCTTCCTGGTTCAGGGAGTAAGCAGTAGGTAGGAAATCACCCCCCTCTGGCCCTCCTGTAATGAGACTGAGGGCTGGGGGCTAGGTGGTGGGGTGGGGTCAGAAAGACCAATCAGTGATTAAGAGCATTTGAGGTCCTTTTAGAGCAGCTGTTCTCAACCTCTGGGTCTCAACCTCTTTGGCAAACTTCTGTTTCTAAATTATTTACATTCTGATTCATAACTAGCAAAATTACAGTTATGAAGTAGAAATGAAAATAACTTTATGGTTTGGGGGTCACCACAGCGTGAGGGACTGTATTTAGGGGTCGTAGCATCACTAAGGTTGAGAACCACTGGTTTAAAGGATCTGTTCAGTTCCCAGCATCCACATAGTGTCTCCTAATGATCTTTAATGGCTGCCTTGGACACCAAGCCCACACATGCTGGACATACATGCAGGCAAAACACCCATACATTTAAAATAAAAATAAATATTAGAAAAAAAAAAGGAGTTGGGCCCAGGATACAAAGTGTTTCAGTTCAGTAGGTAGCATGCTGGCCTAACACACACAAGCCTCTGGTTCAGTCCCCAGCACTGAATAAAATCTCCGATGGTGGTTGGGTGTGGTGGTACATGCGTTTAATTCCAGCACTCTGGACACAGACGCAGGCAGACCTCTGGGAGTTTGAGGCCAGGCTCATCTACTTAGTGAGCTCCCAGGACTACACAGTGAGACTTGGTTTCAAAATAAAACAAATATTTACACACAAAGAAACCAAACCTGCATGGTGGATTTAGGAGGTAGAGGCAGAAGGCTCATCTACTCAAGGAGCGTTGGTGGCTAGCCTGGGCTACACGAGGCCACTCTGGGCTACATTAGCCTCTGTCTGAAAACACAAACAAAACCAAACGAACAAACAACAGAAATCCCAGCCAGGTGGATTTCTTGAGTTTGAGGCCAGCCTGGTCTACAGAGTGAGTTCCAGGACAGCCAGGGCTACACAGAGGAACCCTGTCTCGAAAAACCAAAAAAATCCCAGCCAGGCTTGGTAACAAGCACTTGGGAGATGGAGATAGGTGGACCTCTGTGAGTTCAGGCTGCAGAGAGAGACTGGTTCAAAACCAAAATGAGACAAAAAGGGACGGCCCAGTGGTTTAAGAGCATTGGCCTCTGCTCTTGCAGGGGACTGAGGTTTCGTTCCCAGCACCCACATGGCGGCTCACAACTGTCTGGAGCTCCAGTTCCGGGGAGCTGATGCCATTTTCTTGCCTCCAAAGGCATGGTGTGTAGCACGCAGGTATACAGACAAATCACTCATGCACCAAAGGCAAAAAATAAATTAATCTAAAAGGAAGGAAGGAAGGAAGGAAGGAAGGAGGGAGGGAGGGAGGGAGGGAAGGAAGGAAGGAAGGAAAGAATTGGACATACAGCAGGTGGTGGTCATGGCGGGAGACCCCCACCCCAGGTGACTCCCAGGTTAGGGTTAAGCAATGCAGCCCAAAACAGAAGTTGGCAGAGTCCAGGGGATTGCCAAATGTGTGGCCTGTGGAATCTGCTATGTCAATAAGTTTGGAAGGGGAAGTGAGCAGGAAAGGAAGTGGGCTGAGAGCCCGGCGGACTCTAGTGTGTTCTTCCCCCTCCCCCAGCCCCAGCCTTCTGGACCTTTGGGTCTTACACACCTATCCGTTCTTTAGATGCAGGGCTCCAAGGCCTGGGGCCTTGTAACAGTGACCTCCGGGAGCTCGCATCCAGGAAGCTGTTACATTGCAGTAGAGTCTTCTGGGATGAAATATGAGGGGCTGGGAGACGGGTCAGTGAGTAAAGCGTTTGCCATTCAAACGTAAGGATATGCGTTCCAGCCCAGGATATGGGTTTGCCTGGTACAGAGCTAGGTACGGTGGGCTGCGTTTTTAACTTCATCATGGAGAGTGAGACAGATGGATCTCTAGGGCTTGCTGACCAGCAGGCCTGGGCTAATCAGTGAACATCTAGAGCGCGTTGAGAGCCTTGGTCTCCAAACACAAGGTGGAAGGAAAGGGAGGGGTCTGGAGAGATGGTTCATAGGTACGTTTGGGCCGCGCTCAGCAGCAAGCGCTCTCAACTGAGGAGCCCTAGCTCTAGCTTTTGCTTATATATTCTATTAATCTGAATATATGTAAGATAACATTTTGATATGTGATCAGCATAAAAATACCCTTGAGTCTAAGGGGCGATAGAGCCCCTGCCTAGAATCCCCCAGTGAGGGGCTGAGGGCGTGGCTCAGTGGTAGAGCCCCTGCCTAGGATCCCATAGTGAGGGGCGGGGGTGTGGCTCAGTGGTTAAAGTACCTGTCTAGAATTCCCCAGTGAGGAGCATAGGGCATAGGGCATAGCTCAGGGTTCGAACACCCCGGAAACAGGTTGAAGTCCTAGATTGTAAGGGTATAATTGAAAACACTCGGTTGTTTTATGGTTTTCCTTCACTAAGTCTTCAAATTCTTCATCTCTACCTCTGAACCCCCTGCTCGTCACTGCCTGAATGAGGAATGTTCCATATAAGCTCTTATATTTGACCAGTTAGTGGAACTGTTTGAGGAGGTTATGAAACTTTTACTAGATGGAGTCTCGCTGGATGAAGTAGTCCACTGGAGGCGGGCTCTGGGGATTTACAGTCTCACCTGTGTCCTTCCTCTGTGTTCTCTGTGTGAGTGAACACATGATGACGAGCTCCCTGTTTCCACGCCTTCTTGCTTTTATTGACTCACTAGAAGCATAAGCCAAGTTAAACTCTTCTATAAATTGCTTTTGTTTTTTTTTTAAAGATTTATTATTATACATAAGTACACTGTAGCTGACTTCAGACAAACCAGAAGAGGGCGCCAGATTTCATTATGGGTGGTTGTGAGCCACCATGTGGTTGCTGTGATTTGAACTTAGGACCTCTGGAAGAGCAGTCAGTGCTCTTACCCGCTGAGCCATCTCGCTAGCCTTATAAATTGCTTTTGATCATGGTATTTTATTACAGGCCAGGAAAGTAACCAATGAACTGGGGGGATTCTAGGCAGGGGCTCTGCCACTGAGCCACGCCCCCAGCCCCTCACTGGGGGATTCTAGGCAGGGGCTCTACCACCGAGCCACGCCCCCAGCCCCTCACTGGGGGATTCTAGGCAGGGGCTCTACCACTGAGCCACGCCCCCAGCCCCTCACTGGGGGATTCTGGGCAGGGGCTCTACCACTGAGCCACACCCCCAGCTCCTCACTGGGGGATTCTTGGTAGATGTTCTGTTGAGCCAGGCCCCCAATCCTTTGTTGGCGGATTCTAGGCAAATCCCCTAACACTGAGCTGTGTGCTGCTCCAGACCTTTTATCATCTTGGCACATCTGTTGACCAGGTAAGTCTCCTATTTGAGGTGTGGAAAATACAGAGGCCTTTCCGGATGAGAGAGAGGGAGACCTGCATCACAGAATCTGTAGTGTCTTGACCCAGAAGCAATTTCCTCTAACAACATGACTTTATGCTCTAAATATCAACAGAATTCATGACCGCATCCTTCTTGGCCTTAAGCAAGGTCAGAGAGAAAGACGACCATCACGAACTGCTGAGTGAGGAGACTCCATGTCAGGGCTGAGGCCATGTCCTGCTCAGTGTCCTAAGCCTGTACCACACTGTAGGTGTATAGTCTAAGACAGTGTCCTCTAGGGCCAAGCTGAGGGAGGCAAATCTGTGAGTTTGAAGTTACCCTGGGCTGTGTGAGACCCTCTCTCAAACCCAACCCAACCCAACCCAAACCAAACTAAGCCCAGCCCAGCCACTAGAGCCAACTTCTTCTTTTGTTCTTGTCATCACTACTACTACAAATAATAATAATAATAGTAATAAATATCTAATAATAATTTTCACTTTAAATATCTGTGCACATGGGCCTGTGAGAGTCACAGTGTGTATTTGAAGGTCAGAGGCTAGCCTTAATTCTAGAGCTTTCCTTTCTACTTTGAGGCATAGTCTCTTGTTGCTTGCAGTAGCAAAGGCCAGCTGGCCCACATTCCCAGGGATTCTGACTCCCTGGATAGCTTCCTGTCTGAACGTTGGCATCACATACTACTGAATGTGGCTATTATATGGGTTCCAGAAATTCAACATCAGGTCCTCATACTTGTGTGACAAGCATGTTCCCCACCGATCCACCTGTGGAGACCAGACAGGTCTCCACCATGAACTCTCCCTTGCCTCTGCCTCCAGAGTGCTGGAGTGACAAGCATGTTCTCCTATGACTGCTGTCTTCCCATTTTACAGGTAAAAAACCAGAGGCCCAGAAAGGGGACAGGACTTGCTTATTTTTGGGCGTGTGGGGATTTGAGACAGGGTTTCTCTATGTAGTCCTGGCTGTGTCAGAACTCTGTGACACTTGGCTGGCCTCGAACTCAGAGATCTGTCTGCCTCTGTCTCCAGAGTGCTATGACCAAAGGTGTTCGCCACCGCTGCATGACAGGACTTGCATTTTATGTTCCTTGGAGACCTCAGGCCTTGGACTCAGCTTCTTGATTTTTCTGAGGAGGGTTAATTCTGGGCTATCTTCCTCACAACGTTTGAGGAAGGAAAGCTCTTTAAGAGTCTGTGGCTGGCAGGAATGAGAGGCAGAGAACAGCGCAGCAGGTCAGTGGTGGGTTAGCAGGCCGCTGGTACTTACTGCAGAACCTTAGGGGCCCTTTAGTGCCAAGGGTGGATGGGAAGTGGTCTCAGAGACAACCCCCAGACCTTGCTGTTCAAAGCCCACACACATCTGGCTTCCAGGAAGCTGATAATAGTGAGACTGGGGGTGGAGACACGCTTGCTTTCGGCTTTTCCGACCTTTCTGTCTGTGGGTTAATTTGTGACTCACGGGAGGAAGAAAAGACAAATATCTCCCTGGGGCTAGGGGAGGCCACGCCTGTTTTTCCTGGTTAAGAAGGTTGCGCAGGGTCCTCAGAGAATCCCATAGGATCCGGGAAGGGTTGGATTGCTGAGCCTCAGGCCCGCTACTGTCCCTGGTGGAGAGACTCTGGGCTTCCCTGCGGCTGCTGAGGTCTGCTGTGCTTGGTAGCGGCTTTTGGCCAATTTGGGACCAGTCAGAAGAGAAGGTAAGGAAGGGAGGCATAAAGGAGGTTGTGAGAAGGGGTGGGTAGGTTCATGATTTTGCCTTAGAAGCATTCAGTTTGAAGTCTTGGCAGTCAGAGTTAGCATTCCAGATGGTAGATACATATATATATATATAATTTTTCTGAGACAAGCGCTCATTTTGTCCAGGCTCACCTCAAACTCATTATGTAGTTGAGGTGATCTGGGACACCCGTGTGTCCTGCCTCCACCTCCAGAGTACAGGGATCATCAAACACAGGTTATGTAGTGCTGGGAGCAGAGCTCAGGGACTTCGGTGCTCTACCAACTGAGCTACACCCCCAGCCCTGAATCTTAACATCACCCTTGGGAAAACACTTCAGCGTCCCAGATACTTAGTAACAGCTAAGTCAGCCCAGTGGAAAATGTTCATCCACACTCTGTGGAGCAGGGCCACAGCCTCTCTTTTAGGAATCCCCGCTGGTCAGATTCAGTACTCTAAAAGTCAGCGTGTCCATGGGCGAGCCCTCTGACTCCGTGTTCCTGCTTCCTAAGACAGCAAGGGTTGCTTTAGGTAGAGGCGGGCATGTGCCAGACCTGGAAAGCTCTGGGGCTTCTTGTCAGTCGAGCACATGGCACGAGAGTGTTCGCTGAGCCCAGTTCTGAGCAGAAGAATTCTTATTTCTAACACAGACGCATACCCTGCTCTACTGACACTTTTGTATTATATTTTCTTTAAAAGTATTTTGTGATTCTCATATATTTTCTTTTAATTATTTTATTAATTGATGTGTGTGTGTGTGTGTGTGTGTGTATAGCAGCTCAAGTGTGTGTGTCTTTCTTTCTAAATTGCATTTTTTTTTGCATTTATTTCTTGCATGTGCATACCGCTGCATAGAAGCCAGGACTCAGGTGTGTTCTTCTGCCGCATGTGTTCCAGGAATGAAACTCAGGTCATGAGGCTTGCAGGATGAGCACTGTGTGCCCCCCAGCCGTCCCCCTCAGCCCCTAGGCAGATCCTTTGCCCCCACTTAGGCCTCGGTTTTCTAATTCATTCTTTCACTCACCAAATACCATATGAACCCCACAGAATGCTGTAGATGCCAGGAACACGCTGGTGTCTACTACACTACACAGGGCGTAGCCCAAGTTCTGGGAAAGTTTGATAAAGTATATTCTGGTCTGGGATGGGTGGGACAGGCAGTTCTGGAACAGAATACACACTCAGTGAGTACAATGGGCACCAGCGCACTCCCCCATGCCTCTGTCTCTTCCTCTCTACCCCTGTCTCTGTCTCTCTCTCTGTCTCTCCCCCTCCCTCTCTCCCCACCCCTGTCTCTCTGTCTCTCTCCAGGATCTCCTGGAGCCTACTGGCTTCAAGCTCTCAGCTCAGGATGGCGCTGAGCTTCTGCTTCTCCTGCTTCCACCTCTCAAGTGCTGACGTCATAGGGATGCGTCACCAGTGTTTGGTTTATTCGGTGCTGGAGAACATTCTTCTGACCGAGTCCCATCCTCAGCCTGTTCTTTTTTGTTTTTTGGGGACTGGGTCTTGTGGTATAGCCTAAGGTGGTCTAGAACTTGCTAGGTAGACCAACCTGGCCTCACACTCACGGCAATCCTCCAGCTCTGGTCTCCAAAGCATTGAGGCTTCAGGAATTTATCCCGTGGTTAGTTTTTCCCATTTTTAATTGCATTTTTAGCATACAAAATAATCTGTTTCATTATGACATTTATATTATATATGAATGTTCTTGAGATTTGCTCAAATTCACCACCATCTCTTTTCTCATCAGCTTGTATGTTGTTGTTGTTGTTATTATTGAGACAAAATATCTCTATGTAGTTCTGGCTGTCCTGGAACTCACTATGTAGACAAGGCTGGACTCAAACTCACAGAAATCCACCTCCCTCTGCCTCCAGAGCATTGGGATTAAAGGCATACATCACTATGCCCGGCTTATAATTAAAAATGTCAATTTGGGGCTGAAGAGATGGCCCAATGGTTAAGAGCATGCGCTGTTCTTTCAGAGGTCCTGAGTTAGGATACCAGAACCCATCTTATCAGTGGTTTAAGGACACCTGTAACTCCTGCTCTCGGGAGTCTGATGCCTTCTTCTGGCCCCAGGAGGTAACTGTACACATGTGGCCTACACTTGTGTGCATAGACATATGTAAAATAATGGCAATAATATTTTATGTATTGTGTATAGAAACAAACAAATATAAAATGATTTACTGTAAAAGACAGCAATGTCACTGGGTGCAGAAGTGTCCATTCGTAATCCCAGATGAGAGGGTAGATAAGAAGGTTTCTTGTACTCTCTGGCCCATCTATTGAGCCAGTTGGCAAACTTGAGGTTCGGTGAGATATACTGTCTGAAAACATGTGGCGTCCTGGAGGGTGTGGCTCAGTGGTAGAGTCCTGGCCTAGAATCCTCCAGTGAGGGGCAGGGGGTATGGCTCACTCCTGGAGCCCTGACTTAAGTTGGAAAGGGAAAGAGGGAGAGGAAGAGAGAGAGAGAGGGAGCGAAGGAGTGAGGGAGAGAGAGAGAGAGAGAGAGAGAGAGAGAGAGAGAGAGAGAGAGAGAGAGAGAGAACATGAATGCTGGGAACCATCCTTGTCTCTCTTTACAGAGGAAATACCATAGGCTGATAGTGACTGAGTACAGAAACTGTCCTGGATTGTTATCAGTAGTAACTGTGCAGGGCAGGGTCAGAGATGGGAAGAGAGGTAGTGATAACAGCAGTTAATACACACAGACACACAGACAGACAGACACACAGACACACACGTAGGCACACACACACACACACACACACACACAGGCACATACATGAGCAGGCACACCCTGTCTGCTGTTTGCTGTGGACAAGCACTGTGGCAGCCTGTCTCCATAGCAGATCCACTAACTACATTGACTATCTGCAGCGCTCTCTCTCCTAGGTGGGGTATGTGATTATCCCTATACAGGTACACAGAGATTCGGCAGCTTGTTGAAGGCCACACAGCTATTGAAGCTTTGAGTTTTTGTACTTTTGTTATGCTTTATATTGCTTGTTTTGTTTGTATGTTTGTTTGTTTGTTGAGATGAGGGTCTAAACTTGTAGCCCAGGTTGGTCTCAAAATCATGGCATTTCTCCTGCTTCAGCCTCTGAGTGCTGGGGTGACAAGTGAGGTTTTTTGTTTTGTTTTGTTTTGTTTAAATAGGTACAGTGTACTTTAAGGAAGGAAAAAATACTCAGAAAAATGGCTTGGCCTCATAACTGGCTGCCTGGCAGAGCTGAGAGTGTCCCAATTTCCGTTCTGTCCTTCCTGTTTCAACAATGTTGGCCAAGGCTTTGGCAGTGCCAGCCAATCCATAAATAGTCAGATGACAGCTGCAGGTTCCAGTCACTCCAGACACAGGGTTGGGTGTCCCCCTCCCGCCCAGGTCCTGTCCTTCCCCGCCTACTCTGTGTCATGTGTGTTTCTTAGGCATTAGTTCTGCTATCCCTCCAAACTGGTGAGATGGGTCCTAATGGAGGGTGTGGATAGATCCAGTCATGACTGCGGGTCAGCTCAGGGCCACGGGGGGACATGGCTGTCTAGCTTCCCAGTTTCTCATATCTGGGGCTGGTAATATTTCCAGACTCCCTAGGGACAGGTTGCAATTCAGTTCTGTCTTCTTAGCTGGACCCGCCTTGCCCCAGGACAGCAAGGCTGGAGTTTTCCATTGACTTTCCCTCCTGTCTGTCCCCTGCAGGTGTCTGGGGGCCAGGATGATGAACCACACCGCCAGCGAGTATTATGATTATGAGTATGACCATGAACACTACAGTGACCACCTTCCGGATGTGCCCGTAGACTGCCCAGCTGGCACCTGCTTCTCTAGTGATGTCTACCTTATAGTTCTGCTTGTGCTGTATGCAGCCATCTTCCTGGTGGGTGTGTCAGGCAACACCCTGGTGGCATGGGTGACCTGGAAAGAGTCCCGCCACAGGCTTGGGGCCTCTTGGTTCCTACACCTGACCATGGCAGACTTGCTCTGCTGTGTGTCTCTGCCCTTCCTGGCTGTGCCCATCGCCCAGAAGGGCCACTGGCCATACGGGGCGACAGGCTGCTGGCTGTTGCCCTCCATCACCGTTCTGTCTATGTATGCCAGTGTGTTGCTCCTGACCGGCCTCAGCGGCGACCTCTTCCTACTGGCTTTCAGGCCCTCCTGGAAGGGTGCAGATCATCGAACACTTGGGGTGCGTGTGGTCCAGGCCTCCTCCTGGATGCTGGGCCTGTTGCTGACTGTGCCTTCTGCTGTCTACCGCAGGCTGCTTCAGGAGCACTACCCTCCCCGACTAGTGTGTGGCATAGACTATGGGGGATCGATCACCGCCGAGGCTGCCATCACCACTGTTCGATTCCTCTTTGGCTTCCTGGGGCCGTTGGTGTTCATGGCCAGTTGCCACGGCATCCTCCAACGGCAGATGGCCCGCCGCCACTGGCCCCTGGGCACAGCTGTCGTGGTGGGGTTTTTCATCTGCTGGACCCCTTATCACGTCCTGCGGGTAATCATTGCAGCGGCTCCTCCACACTCCTTGCTCCTCGCCCGGGTCCTGGAGGTGGAGCCTCTGTTTACAGGTCTGGCCCTGGCTCACAGTGCTCTCAATCCCATAATGTTTTTGTATTTCGGAAGAAAACAACTCTGCAAGTCACTCCAGGCTGCATGTCACTGGGCCCTGAGGGATCCACAGGATGAGGAGAGTGTGGTGACCAAAGTATCCATATCCATCAGCCACGAAAGGGTGTCTGAGATGCCGGTGTAGGCAAGAGGGATTTGGATTTCCTAGGTCACTGCGCAACTGTGCAGCTTCAAGTATAGCTGGATGCAGGAGCTCGGCGATGGCTTTTGTTCTTCGTTCAATATTCACTATGCACTTGCTTGTGCAAAACCCTGATATAAAGGTGCCGGGCTGACAGTGGCTGGAGCCAATTCCTTCCCCAGGAGTTAGCAGTTTACAGAAGACATGTAGGAAACAGCTGATGGGATATGGGCTATGTCAAGGGTGAGATTTTCCGTAGAACCCAAAGAGGGTGCTGGGGAGACTGCTCGAGTGCCTGCTGTACAAACCAGGACCTGACACCTGCACAGAGCTGTGTATGGCGATACACCTCTAACCCCAGCGCTGAGGGAATAGGTGGATCCCAGGGGTTCTCTGGACAAGTGGTCTAGCTCAATCAACAAACCCCTGTCTCAACAAATAGAGTGGAGCCGGGCACGGTGGTGATAACTTTAATTACACCATTTGGGAGGCAGAGCCGGGCAGATCTGTTTTAGGGTAGCCTGATCTACATAGTGAGGTCCAGATGGAAAGTGGCAGATGACGACATCCAGCCTTAACCTTAGGGACACACACACACACACACACACACACACACACACACACACTACACAGGGTTGGACAGCCTAGGTCAGGTAGGCTAGCGGAGAGAGCATCCACACTTAAATCTGGGGAACTATTCCAAGCAGGCAGAGCAAACACAAAGGCCTTGCTCTGGGGTACCCTCTTCCAGGAAGCCTTCTCTGACTTGCATCCCTCCCAGAAACAAGGGTTCTTCCTTTCTTGCAATCAACACAAATGCCCAGATAAATCCTAAGTCCCCTAAGAGTGAGAGAGGAACTCACTCCATCTTTTATATATATATATATATATTTTAAGATTTATTTATTATTATATCTAAGTACACTGTAGCGGTCTTCGGATGCACCAGAAGAGGGCACAGATCTCATTACAGATGGTTGTGAGCCACCATGTGGTTGCTGGGATTTGAACTCAGGACCGTTGGAAGAGCAGTCGATGCTCTTAACCACTGAGCCATCTCTCCAGCCCCATCTTTTATATTTTCATATTACATTTAATTATTTATTGCCTGTGTTGGAAAGCATGGAGGGGTGGGGTGGGATGATGGATAGAGGACAACTCTTTCCATCATATGGGTCCTTGGGATCAAACTCAGGATGTCAGGCTTGGTTGTAAGCACCTTTACCAGCTGAGCCATCTCACCAGCCCCAAATTCCTCCGTCTTGTTTCTTTCTCCCCTCCTCTGTCCACACTCCGGTTGTTTTCAACTGCTCTGTGGGCCTGTTGGTGTTGCTGATGTCTTTTTTGTTATTTTTGAGGATCTTTAAATGATTTTATTTAAAAGAATCATACAGGTATATACTGTATATACTGTACATTGAGTAGATCCCCACCCTTACTCCAGGTTTGCAGAACTTTGACACCTATGGCATACTGTGTCCAGCCAACTCTCCTCCACAGATCCCTAGGGTCCGGCTTTGGTCTTGGTTTTCTTTCTTGATTTTTTTTTTTTTTTTGAGATAGGGTCTCATAGAGCCCAGGATGGTTTTGAACTCACTATGAAGGAGATGACCTTCAGCATCTCCTGAATGCTGGGATTATAGTCCTGTATCACCACACCTAGTTTATGGGGTGCTGGAGATCAACCCCAGGGCATCATGCATGCTAGGCAAATGCTCTATCAATTGAGCCACATCTGGAGTTCCTCACCAGGGGATTCTAGGAAGCTGTCCTGTTACTGAGCTCCACCCCAGACCTCCTTGAACAATGTATACATCTGTCTGCCTGAAAAGTTCAAAGAAGTTTTGGTTAATTTACTGGACCAGAGAACCTCTTCAGAAGGTCTTTTTAAAAATTTCTTTTTTGTTGTTTTTGTTTTTTCGAGATAGGGTTTCTCTGTGTAGCCCTGGCTGTCCTGGAACTCACTCTGTAAACCAGGGTGGCCTAGAACTCAGAAATCCGCCTGCCTCTGCCTCCCGAGTGCTGGGATTAAAGGCGTGCGCCACCACGCCCAGCAAAAATTTCTTTTTGAAAGTAGACTTTGGTGCTGTATTAAAGGAGAGAAGGTTAGCCTCCCCCTGACACGATGGACGAGGCCCTGGGCCTAACAACACACACACAGTTAAGGCATTGCCACCTACTTTGTGACATCTAACAAAATAAAAAAAAAAAAAAAAGAAAAAGAAAAAAGAAAAAAGAAAAAAGAAAAAAGAAAAGGAAAGTACACTTTGAGAGTTTCCATTTAATTCTTTTCTTAAAAAAATGAAGGAGAAATTTCATGAGATCTTCCAAATGTTATTTTCTGTGTAACTATACATAAAATCTCTCTTGATGTTAAAAATACTGTGTTTTGTTGTTTATCCTAAGCTTTCTCTAGTTCAGACTGCTGTGCAATAATTTTTCCTAAGTGAAACAAGTGACACTGCTTAAGAATCAGGATGTAAACAACTCACAAGCCTCAGGATATTCCTGGTTTACAGCAAGCTTCTGCCTCCACCTCCTCAGTGCTGGGACTGCGGGTGTGTGAGATGGTGCCTGGCTTTACATGAATGGCAGAGATCCACACACAGCACAGGTCCTCCTCTTTGTGTGGTGAATATTTTACCCACAGGACCATCTTTAGCCCCCATTTCTGTGGCTCTTAAAATCCGTTTTCTGAGACAGTGTCTTTCTCCATTAGCCCAGGCCGGCCTTCAGACTCATGACAGGCCTCCTTCTCCAACCTCTAGAGTGAGGACAGGGTTACATGCCCACACTGCCACAGCTGGCTTGTGCTAGCTTCTTAACACAAACACAATTCTTTATCAGTGAATCACAGTTCACTATTTTTCCAAGAACTGCTTGCTGTGTGGTGGTGCTGGTGGTGGGTGGTGGCTTAACAACAGATTTGATATTTATTTCCATCATTTTTCTTTTCTTCTTCTTCTTTTTTTTTTTTTTTAAATGTAGTTTGCCAGGTGATGGCGGTGCACACCTTTAATCCACTTGGGAAGCAGAAGCAGGTGGATTTCTAAGTTTGAGGCTAGTCTGGTCTACAGAGTGAGTTCTAGGACAGCCAAATCTACCTAGAGAAACTCTGTCTCAAAAACCAAAACAACCAAAACAACAACAATTTAATGTAGTTCTTCCTTGAAAGATTAAAATTATGTTTAGTGTATTCTGTTGATGGTTATAATGGATTTGTATCCCATATGAGTTGTTTTCCGTGTGTGTGTGTGTGTGTGTGTGTGTGTGTGTGTAGTACCCATGGAGGCCACAAGAGGGCATCAGATCTCCCCAGAGCTGGAATTACAGGTGGTTGTGAGCTTGCCTACTCTGAGTGCAGGAAACAAAACTTGGGTTCTCTGCAAGAGCAGTTCTCTCTCTGTCTGTTTTCCAAATGTTTTTGATACTGTCATCTAACTTCTCACTGAACATTCGTCTTTATCTGGTGTGGTAGCATGAAAGACATGTACCCCATAGGCACATTTATTTGGGGAGTTTATAGAACTTTTAGGAGGTGGAGCCTTGCTGGAGGAAGCCTGGAGAGTCTACAGCTCTGTTCCACTTCCAGTTAGCTATATATACCACTGAAGATGTGACCTTGCTTCCTGTTCTGGCTGCTTGCTGCCAAGCCTCCCCCGCCAGGATGGACACTACATTGGAAATGGAAACACAAATAAACTCTCTCTTCCATATGTTGCTTTTGCTCATGGTGTTGGATCACAGCAATGCAGTCACAAAGATATTACTTAGTATGCAGTTCAAACTTAAGTTAGCTTGAACACCCACCCATCATGTGGAAATACGAAATCCAAAATGCTCCAAAATCCAAAAAAAAATTTTTTTTTGAGACTTATGTAGACCAGGCTGGTCTAAAAACTTGAAATGTAGCTGAGGATGACCTTGAGTTTCTACAGGAGTGACTCACCATGCTCAGTGTCTTAGGTCTTAGTTATCTTTATCTCTGGGAAGAGACACTGCTAACAGTTTTAAAGGGTTAGTGAATGACCAAGGTGGAAAGCAGACAGGCATGGGACTGGAGCAGAAGCTGAGAGCTTTACATCCTGACCCACAGAGGCAGAGCGAGAGCAAGAGTGTGAGAGAGAGAGAGAGAGAGAGAGAGAGAGAGAGAGAGAGAGAGAGAGAGAGAGAGAGAGAGAGAGAGAGAGAGAGAGAGAAAGAGAGAGAGACTGGGCTTGGTGTGGGCTCTTGAACCTCAAGTTCTATCCTGAGTGGCACACATCCTCCAAGACCACACCTTTCAAGGCCACACCCCTCTGAGACCACACCCTCTGCAAGGCCACACCCCTTCCAAGGCCACACTTCCTAATCCTTCCCAAACAGTTTAACACATGGGGACTAAGGATACAAATATATGAGTTTATGGGCATTGTTTTCATTCAAACCACCCACCACACCCAGTTTATGCATTGCTAGGGATGGAACCTCAAACCTTGTGCATAGCAGGCAAATACTCTACTGACTGAACTGCATCTTCAGGTCCCCACAACTTTCTGCATGCTGACTACCAGTCCTCATAGGACAGGTTGCAGGTGTGATGATTCATGTCTGCAATCAGAGCACTCAAGAGGTAGGGGCAGGAGAATCAGAGGTTCAAGGTCACCCGCGGCTAGTGAGTTTGAGCCCTGTGCTACAGAAGACTCTGTCTCAAAACAAAAACAAAAACAAACAAACAAACAAAGAAAAAAACCCAGAACCTTGAGACTAGAGGGATGGCTCAGCAGTCAGGGGCACTGGTGTTCAATTCCCAGCACCCACACGGTGGCTCAGCCATCTGTAACTCCAGGGTCAGGAGACACAGTGCCCTCTTCTGGCCTCCTTGAGCACTGCATGCACATGGTGCACATATAAATATGCAAACACTCATAAGAGAAATAAGCATTTCAAAACAAAACAAACACCAAACTTAGACCCAAACCAAACCACCTAAGAAACAACAAAGCCCACGGACCCCTCAAACTGTGGTGTAAAGGCTGCCACAGGCTTGTGGTAGTTGAATAAGAACAATCTCCAGAGACTCATATATTTGAATGCTTGGTCCACAGTTGGCAGAACTGTTTGGGAAGGATTGGGAGGTGTGGCTTTGTTGGAGGAGGTGTGTCACTGAGGATTGGATCTGAGGTTCCAGAAGCCTACGTTACTCTCCAGTTAGTGCTGTTTTTCCTCTCTTCCTCATCTTCTTCCTCTTCCCCCCCACCCCCCCCCCCCCCCCTCTCTCTCTCTCTCTCCCTCCTGCTTGCACTTGAAGATCAGATATAAGCTTTCAGCTACTGTCCAGTGCCATGCCTGCCTAGCTGCCTGTTGCCATGCTCCCTGCTGGGCTGGTCATGGGCTCACCCTCTAAAACTCTCAGCAAGGACTTGATTACATGCTTTCTTTTATAAATTGGCTTGGTCATGGCATTTCATCACAGCAAGAGGAAAGTAACTGAGACCAGGACTATGAGGAAGGCATGAAAAGTGGTGAATTCTGTATTCAGGCTTGGGTCTCATCCCTGAAGCATCTCATTTTACATACCTATGCTAATATTTCAAAATCTGAAACAAAGCTTAAATCTGAAATGCTCTGGTCTCAAGCATTTTGAATAAGGGACACACAACTCATATGGTCCAGACAGAATAACTTTCCCATCTTTCTATCTAGGTGGTCACACTTCCAGTGGCCAAGACTCAACTCTCTACCATCTCCTCTACCATCTCACAGGCTTGGCTGACATAACTTCTTGTAGCTTTTATCGTTTCCTTTAGTCCCTATTTTGTGTGGGTTCTTCTCCTAACTATATTTTCTCTGGATCAGCTCACCTTCTCCTGGCTCAACTGCCTCTTATTTTCGCTCTGCTCAATCTCTTTTCTTCTATCTCCTGGACTCTACTCCTGCCTACTTCCCTTCTGCCAGTCTCTGCTAGCTTTTTATATCCTCTCCTGTTCCCAGAAGCCCAGGGGCAACTGGAACTGAAGGTCTAAGGGTTAAGCAGTTCTAATGTGTAAACATTCCCAAAGAGTCAGGTGACTAGCCATGGGGCCAGGCACATAAAATAAACCAACACTACATTTTCTCCTGCTTGTTTTGTTGGAAACATGCAAAAGAAACTTACTCTAAGTACTACTATTTTTGTCTTCAAACTCCATTTGATCCTAGGGAGAAACTAAATTCAAGGTTCCAGACCCTAGGGCAGCTGGGGACTTCCCAAAAGTCGAACAGCTCCTACTGTAAATAGTTGTCTGAGTGCAGACATTTCAGGGACAACGTCTCCATCTTGCTGGCAGGGTCAGATGAGTTCATGTTCCCAGGCTGTATTGGGTAGTTTTGTGTCAACTTAACACAGGCTGAAGTTATCACAGAGAAAGGAGCTTCAGTTGGGGAAATGCCCCCACGAGATCCAGCTGTAAGGCATTTTCTCAATTAGTGATCAAGGGGAGAGGGCTCCTTGTGGGTGGTGCCATCCCTGGGCTGGTAGACTTGAGTTTATAAGAGAGCAGGCTGAGCAAGCCAGGGGAAGCAAGCCAGTAAAGAACATCCCTCCATGGCCTCTGCATCAGCTCTTGCTCCCTGACCTGCTTGAGTTCCAGTCCTGACTTTTTTCAGTGATGAACAGCAATGTAGAAATGTAAGCTGAATAAACCCTTTCCTCCCCAACCTGCTTCTTAGTCATGATGTTTGTGCAGGAATAGAAACCCTGACTAAAGCACAGGCCTAGGAACAAACTCCTATCTCACTTCACCAAATGTTTTCTTAACTGTCTGTTAACAGGTAAAGAATATAGAAATCAAGCCAAAGTGCATGCATTATAAAAACATATAACCAATCGCCTATTATGCCCTAATTAACTACATGCAGCTGACCTGCTCCTTTGTCCCCTTATCACTCTGAGCTCTGGACCTAATGTCTAGGGGAATAAATTAAGGACCTGGAAGCCAGGTGCCCCGATACGGCCCATTCTCCAACAAGTACTCCCTTGCTTAACCCACAATGCCAAAATATGACTGGATAACACTGTAGCTCCCCTCTGCTCCAGCTCCCTCTCTCCTTGTGTTCCCATCCTTTAAAAACGTTGTTCAATCTCCCTTTGGGATGCAGTTCAGATCCCAAACTGGCCCCTTTCCTGAGTTCTCAGAAGATAAAGCTTTCATTTTTAAGCTTCCCTACCCCAAACCCAACAGTTCTATCTACTCATTGTACAGTTGTATCTACTTATTGTGCAGTTCTATCTATCTACTTATTGTACAGTTCTATCTACTTATTGTGCAGTTCTGAAGCTGCTTCTCCGTTCCTTCTAATGTCCTTTTCGGGGTTCCCAGGGGTCTGATGTGATCCTTCTGTTGATCTCTCAGGAGCAGATCCACAACGGAGAGAAGACCCTAACAGCAGCACTTCTCTTTCTGGCAGTGTGGGTACTGCTTCCTGAACCTTTTGTATTCCTGGACTGTCTTTTATCTTCTACCGTCTTGTGTTCTGGAGTTTCTTTGATAGAGTATCTCAACATCTGCTCCAGCTCTGTGAACCTTTGGCTTGTAGCCCCAGACTGGGCTTGCAGGATGCGTCATTCAGCACAGTCTGTCTTAAGTCCAGCTCGTGGATCTGTTGTTGCTCTGCATTGTGGATGGCTCTGTGTTGCAGGAGACCAAAGTCAGGCCTGTCAGTGCTTAGGTGCTGAACATTTCTTGCCCAGGCTTTTCTGGCTGGCAGGGGAAGGCAGAAGCTTTCTTCTTTGCTGTTTTTGGATGGCTAAGATTTTCAGAAACTTCCCCTGCTCAACTCTGCGCTTTATCAGTTTTGATGGTATCCACAGCTTTGGTTTCCTTTAGAAATATAAACAAATCCGCATCCCCAATGAAAATCATTTGCTGACTTCCATTCCGATGTTAACACATCAGAATGTAGTATATAGGATGATTCAATTACACGGTTTGTTCTTTTTTTGTCTTTTGTCATCTAGTGTCTCTCAGATGCTGTTGTTCCTTTTTCATTAACATTCAGAAAAGTTAAAGTTAACAGAACACTATTTAGTCTATCCCTGGGGGTTTTGTATTCTCCCTTTTTGTTTTATAAACATTGCTTTTAAGGTGTGATTAGATCTTTCTAGAACTGCGTGTCCTGTCTTCTGTTTTTTGATTCCAGAGCTTCTCTATTTCCACCCTCATTTTTGTCCAGTTGCTCAGTCAGTGTTTTATAAACAGAACAGCCCAAAATGAGGAAAAGGAAAAGAAAAAAAAAAACAACTGCTGTTAAAACCATGCTGGGGATCTCCTAACAGCCTCAGGAAACATCCTGTTGGCTTTTTGCAACAAAGTATCTACCCCTCCTTTCCTGCCTTTTGCTCCACTGTACTCGAAGTCGAGCCTCCCTTTCTGCCTAGCCACCATGGGTGCCCACTTGCTTTTTAATGTTTCTTTTCCCTATAAATAGCTAGCCCTATGTCTGGCCAATTGTAGCTTTTGTTTTTCTTTAGCTACTTTGTGGGTTCTCCTGTCTTGTAACAGTATCTTCTCTCCCTCAGCTTCTCCTGGCTCAACTGCCTGTTATTTTCGCTCTGCTCAGTCTTTCTCTGCATCAGCTGGCTGCTCTAATCCTACTCTCTGACACTACTCTTCTGCCACCGGGACCCCACTCCAGTCCTGGACTCTGTCTCCTGGACCCTTCTCTCTGTCTCTCAGGCTCTGCTGGCTTTTAAAACATCCTCTCCTGTGCTTAGAAGTCTAAGAGGCAACTGACACTAAAGGTCATAGGGTCAAGCAGTTCTAGCTTAAGCATTTACAAAATGTCAGTGGACTAGTCTTTGGGGGATCCTATAAAGGGCCAGGAACAAAAAATAAATCACACTACAGCTCCTCTGTTCAGGGCGCACTACTCTGCTCTTCTTTTCCCTCATCTTGGTTCCTGTAATGGCTATTCTTGGCTGACAGCTTGACTACGTGTGTAATGAACTACAATCCAGAAATGGAGGGCATACCTGTGAAGATATTTTTTGCTTGGCTTGAAGTATATGGATCCACTCCTAGTCTACCTTTGAGGTAGGAAGACACACACACACACACACACACACACACACACACACACATATATATCTTTTGATTCCATTTTTTTTTCAAGACAGGGTTTCTCTGGGTAGCTCTGGATGTTATAGAACTTGCTCTGTAGACCAGGCTGGCTGCAAACTTACAGAGATCCATCTGCCTCTGCATCTTAAGTGCTGGGTGTAAGTGTTCCTGTTCAAATGGATTACAGATCTGAGGGGAGAAGGTATCTCAGTGTAAGGGCATCCTGAGACACTGGAGCCAAAGAACCACATAGCTCTGAGAGGAAGCCTCCTCAGCAGAGGTGTTACAGCTTCCAGGGGAGAGGATCCCCAGCGGAGCTTAGGAGCTCAGAGCCCCGTCCCCGGTCTCTCTTCACTTCTTCTCTTCATTGCTTCTTTTCTTTTTCTGAAAAGAGAGTTACATCACAGAGAAAATCTTACGTAAGAGATTTATTGGAGGGTCCATGAAGAGGGAAGAAGCCAGGGGTGGCTGCCCTCTGCTCCCAGGAATGGGCAGCAGGGAACTGGATATAGGGCAGGGCTTATATAGGATTACTTAGGGGGCAGAGCTTTTCAGGGCAGAGATTTCCAGAGTGAGGATTTGAAGTGGGAACTTACGGGTTCTTTGAAGAGTCAATTGTGTTGGGGGTGTTTTGCTGGGGCAAACACGTGAAGGAGTGTTTCCCTGAAGCAGACACAGGTGACTAAGGCAGACTCCTGAAGGAATGTCTAGCTGAAGCAGATACAGGAGAAAGGATGTTCTCTGCTAGAGCAAGCATGTCAAAGGACACACGATGAAGGATTCTTTGCTAACAACATGCACGTATTGGTCTGCCTTACACTGGGTAGTTGGACTGCATTTGTTAGGACTCCATAGAGAGACATGCATCAAAAAACTTCTGGTGATGTGCCATGGTTTTTTTTTTTTTTTTTAAAGAGCCATGTAGCATGGACAGTTTGGTTTTGTTTTGTTGGTTGTTTAAGATTTATTTATTTATTATATGTGAGTACACTGTAGCTGTCTTCAGACACTCCAGAAGAGGGTGTCAGATTTCATTACAGATGGTTGTGAGCCACCATGTGGTTGCTGGGATTTGAACTCAGGACCTTCAGAAGAGCAGTCAGTGCTCTTAACCGCTGAGCCATCTCTCCAGTCCGTGCCATGTTTTTTTGCCGCTTCCGTGGATTCGGGCTGATTGGCACAGTGATGTCAACTGAGATAGATGCATGGGCTGAGGCAAGACCCGTGGAGGTCACGTGATGTTTGGAGAGAATATAAAAAGGACTAGCCTGACTGTGATGGAGGCTGAGCTAGGCTTGCTTATAGAGCTAGCTCTCCAACACTTGTTGGTCTGATCTTCACTTCCCTGAGAGAGGCACAGTTGAGAACTTCTCCTGACATGCCTCCTGGTTCCTCCTGCTGGCTCATGTAGAGGCTGAGGCCTGGCTGTTTCTGCCACTGCTGCTGATCTATGTTTGCTATCCCCACTCTCGGTGTATCCATGAAGTGTCTGCGAGTGGATCTAGCAGCCGCTGCTAACCTGTGAACTGAACTGCCGATTTCCAGACAACACAGACTGGAATTGCTCCCAAGAATCTTTTAAAATAGGTTCATTCCCCCACATTCCCTGCTTCCCCTGTCCCATATCCTTTCTTTTCCAGTACCTCTGGTGGGTGATGGGCTATAAGAAAGGTAAAAGAGTTTAAGAACCATCATAAAAAATAGGATTTGAAAAAAAAAAATTAAAGTTACAAGGATTGGTGCAAATCCTGAGCTTGGGGGACCTGGGTATTGGTGGGGTTTTGTGGGAAGCTCAGGGACTTGTGGGTTCTCCTATTCAGGGATTGGGGGCTTTGTCCACTGCCTTTCCTCTGCATGGGGCCCGTGGATTAGGATGGGAAATTGGTCCCATCCACAGGTGGCTCTGGCTGATGCTCTATCTCTCAGGATGCTGTTCAGGAAGGCTGGAAAGGAGGTCTGCCACTGTGGACAGCTCCCGTGGGACAGCTCCTGCATCTGCCATGGTGGACAGCTTCTGTGGGACAGCTCCTGCATCTGCCACAGTGGACAGCTCCCGTGGGACAGCTCCTGCATCTGCCAGTGTTTCACCAAGGCTGTACAGGAAAGGTGGACCACCGTGAACAACTCCTGTGATGGTTGCAGGCTGCAGAGATGTCATGGTGCCACCATTTTGATAGGAGCTGCCATTTTTGACAGCTCCTGCTAGGGCAGGGGGCTGTAGGCTGGGGTGGGAAGGAGTGGCTAGCTGCCATTTTGACAGATTTTGCAGCGCCACTGCCGGACCTTGATCTGGGTCTTGAGGTGAGAAGACGCACCATTGATCTGGGCCCCACCTTCTCCTGGAAGCCTATAGAACCACACGGAAGGATGCATGCTTTTGGTCTCTGTCTGCTCGCTCTTCCCTTGCTAGCAAGTCCATCCCTTCTCTGGCATTAGAGCCTACTTCTTTGGAATTCCAGTGTGGTGGTTCCAGCATCTACTGAAGACCAGCTGAGACACCCAGCCTTATGGACGGGTGACTTCTGGGTTCTTAGCCTCTCTGTTCATAGCCAGCCATTGTTTAGTAGCTGGACCCTAGCCTGTGAGTCATTCTAATAATCTCCTTTCTATATAATCGGACCGAGAGAGTCATTCTATAAACCCCACTATTCTAGAGAACCCTAACACAATTCCCCATCGTTTGTTTCTCACATGGACACCAGATACTGTCTACAATGCTTCCTCTGCTTAAACTCCTCCCATGGCTCCCTTCCACCTCTGCTCCCAAGCCTGAGTCCTTGTCATGGTGTCTACAATCCACCCTATTTCTCTGTCTCATTGCCAGGCTGCTTCCTCCCCTCTGTCTTCCGTGTTCCTTGTTTGCTTAGCTTAGATGAGGCCTAGGGACCAATCCTCCGCACCAAATAAAATAGCAGGTGTTGATACAAACATGGAAGACCTGAACTCAGATGGTAGAGACAGGAGGGTCAGGAGTTTCAGGCCATCTTCAGTTATATAAGAAGGCTAGCCTAGACTACGTGAGGCCTGGTCTCAAAAAAAAAGTGCATAAACTTTCTTTTTTCACTGCTTGCTGTGCATATAAGTCCCTCAGTAAGTCATTGATTTGGATTATATGCTTCCAAGTGTCTTCTTTACCATTAGTATTGCACTACCCTGGGGGGGGGGATACATTCTTAAGGTCTGGGTTTCTTCTCTGCATAGAGGAGACTTTGGTGACCAAAACAGTTCTCTGCTTCTACGGAGCACACATCTTACTGGAGGACACAGAGATAGTCATAAAATTAAAATTAAATAGGACAGGGTGACGCACAGCCATTATTCCAGCGCCCAGGAGGCTGTGGTGGGAAGATGAGTAGTTGGTGCCTGGGCAAAGGAGAAAGTTCTTGTCTGAAATACATGAGTAAGCAAAGAAATAACATATTGAGCAACAATGCCCGCTCTTTGGAGAAACGCAGACAGGAAAGGAGGGTGTGGAGGGAGCTACTTTTAGAAGCAAGGTAAGAGATGACAGCTTCGGTGCAGTAATATCTGAATGGGGGGAAAAAAGTCAGCTGCATGGAGAAGCCTGAAAGGGAAGCATTGCCAGGAGAGGAAGCAGAGAACTCAAGACCTGGCTACAACCCAGCCTGGCTTATATATTTTTATATATGCTTTTCAGTGATTTTTTTTTTTGCAGCAAGTTTTCTTAGGTTATCGATGGGGAAACTGAGGCTCAGCTCCCCAGTGATTTGCATACCAAGGAGTACTGTGTAGTTTTCTCTGGAGTCTTTTCTCACTCATTTAGTCATTAATTCAACATTTGTGGCTCTAGAGAGGGCTTTAAGGGGACACAAGACCGATCAGCACAGCTGGCCCCTGGCTTACAGCTGCTGGGGTTGCATCTGATTACTTATTAGTGAGTTATAGTAATAGAGTGATCACATGACTGTTTTATTAATTTAATTAGGATTTTTTTAAAGATTTATTTATTTATTATGTGTAAGTACACTGTAGCTATCTTCATATACTCCAGAAGAGGGCATCAGATCTTGTTAAGGATGGTTGTGAACCACCATGTGGTTGCTGGGATTTGAACTCAGGACCTTTGGAAGAGCAGTCAGTGCTCTTAACCGCTGAGCCATCTCTCCAGCCTTTAATTAGGTTTTTGAGATGATCTAACTATGTAGTCCTGGATGACCTGGAACTCACTGTGTAGTCCAGGATGGCCTTGAACTTATTGAGTTCCACCTCCCTTTGCCTCCCAAGTGCTGGAATTTAAGGCGTGCACCAGTTTGCCCAGTCACGGACCTGTTTTAATAGTGTTTGAGCTCCCTTGCTGACCCGAAACTTTTTGTTTGTTTGTTTGAGACAGGGTTTCTCTGTGTAGCTCTGACTGTCCTGGAACTCACTCTGTAGACCAGGCTGGCCTCAAACTCAGAAATCCGCCTGCCTCTGCCTCCCAAGTGCTGGGATTAAAGGCGTGCGCCACCATTGCCCAGCTTTTGGTTTTGTTTTGTTTTTTTTGGTTTTTTTTGGACCCGAAACTTTTGACTTCCTAGCAATTCTGGGTGTACAGGGCTGTGGAAAGGACACGGCTAGGTACTGGCACTTACCTATAACCCGTTCTCTGGCCTCTAGAGGGCGTCGACTCACCCAAAACACTGCCTGAAGCAAGGTGCCCAGGAGAGCTTTGTGCGATGCCCGCTACTCCCTATTGGGCTTCCTTGTACTGAGAGGCCAGGTCACGCGGTCTGCGCATGCGCACCCTGGAGAGGGGTGGGTGCGTGCGCAGGCGCAGACCATTTAGGGCCGGAAGTTGAGGCGCCTGTGCTATTTCGGAGGTAAGGGGCGGGGCGTGTGTGCGGGGTGTCTGCGTGGCCGCGGTGCCTGGTGCAGGACTTGTGTGGGGCTGGTTCTGAGCGAGCAGGGGAGTTAAGAGAACCCCTATATAATGAAGGAATGGGAGCTCTGGCGGTGCGCGATTCTTAGCGAGAAGCTGGAGGGCCAAGAGGCCCGGAACTGAACCGAGTGGCAGCACAGAGGACCAAGGGTCTGAGAAAGAGAGAGAAAAGGGGACCAGGGTGATGATGGGGTGCCTGCAAGAGAGGCTCACAAGGGCACCAGGAACAGATTGGCAAGAAAGCCTGGATGGTGGTGAGACCCACAGTTATGGCAAGATGGAGTTTGAAACAGATCCTTAAAAGTTGAAGGTGATAGAATCGTGCTGACAAATGGCGGAAGGACGAAATGCACCCCAGATTTGCATTCCTCGCTCTGCTTATTTAGCTTAGCAAAATAGAGTGGAAATAGTCTTAATGTTGTGAGAAAGTGAACATATATGTATACATACGTGATTGAGACTACACAGACAGAAATACCCGAGTGGTAGCTGTAAAGAAAGACACCATTGGTAGATAAAAGTATTGACTGGAGAATGTAAACAAAGAGGGCCAGGAGCTAGGTGGGGGATCCGAGCACAGGAGGCTGAAGCAGGAGGATTGTGAGTTAAAGGCCAACCCAGACTACATAGGATACTCTCGTCTCCAAAATAAATAAATTTGAGGAAAAGTTGAAACAAAATGGAGAAAGTGGGGAAAGTCAAATGGAGGTCTGAGGAAGAGAGAGAGAGAGAGGTAGAGAGAAAGAGAAATAGAGAGGTATGGGGAAGATGGCCCAGTACACCATACTTTGACATAATTTTATCTGCAGTCCCAGCACTTGGGTGATGGAGGCTGGATGGTGAGTGAGTTCAAGGTCATCCTTACCTGTGTGGAGAGTTCAAGGTTAGGCTAAACTACATAAGACCCCAAATCAAATGAAGGAGTGCCCGAGGGAACAGACCCTTTGGCAGCCCTGGGTGCTGATGTTGGGCCTAGCGTGAGTTGGCCTTTTTGTTGCCTAGAAGGAGGTCTCTCCTTATTGTCCCAGTCTTTCCCTGAGGATTCTAGCAGCTTTCCAAGGCCTGGTCCTCATTCCCTTCTAGAATAGAGTTCTCCCAGTCCTGTCATTGCCAAGCTTCAGTCTTTACTCAGAAGTGTTGTACTCTGCGGGGTCTGCTGTGTCTGTGGGAATCACAAGGTCTTTCCTCACTGGACACTCAAAGGTAGCTCTAACACCTCCCAGGAGGGGACCAAGTCCCTCCCAGCCCTGTGACTGCATAAAGCAGACCTCTGGGCTCTTTCATGATGGCCCTTGAGAGAACGAAGGCAGAGTTGGGCTTGCTAATGCCATTGGGAGATAACTCGTGGCCTTTTGTGTTATTTTTTAACTCCCTGGTTGGATACTCTGTGCCTTTGCTGTTTTCCACCTGTTGGAATCTCTTCTTGTGGAGGGAAAGCATTGAACCTGAGTAATAGTGGCTGTTTGGCTGCCAGTGTTTTTGATATTTGATAATACTGCCCCTGTTTTATAGATGAAGAAAACCACTTCAGATAAATTTATTTGCTTGTGGTAAATGATCAGATTCAAACCCAATGACCGGCTTGTCTCCAGGTCCTTTACCAAGGAAGTGTGTGAGCCCTCTTAAAATCACAACCAGTCCCCACTTACTAAATTTTATTTATTTATTTGTGTGTGTGTGTGTGTAAGTGTGTAAGGCAGGGAAACTTGAGGGAGTCAGCTCTTTCCTCCCATATGGGTTCCAAAACTCACTCTGTTTACCAGGCTTGGTGGCAAATGCCCTTAGTCACTGAGCCATCTCATTGTCCTGATAAATCCTTTTAAGAAAGAAGAATGAGGAGCTGGAGAGATGGCTCAGCAGTTAAGAGCATGGGCGACTCTTCCAAAGGATCTGGGTTCAATTCTCAGTACACACATGGTGGCTCACAACCACTTGTGAGTCCAGTTTCAGGGGGATCTGACGCCTTCTGGACTCCAAGGGCATCAGGCATCAACACATACTTGCAGGCAAAACACATACGCAGAATAAGATACAACTTTTACAAAAAAGGAAGGATGAGGAGCTTCCCTCCAGAAAATTGAGCACACAGCTATGTGTGGTTCGTTATGGTTTTTCTTCAACTGACGGACGAGATTCTGACTTCAAGCAGAATGGCTCAGTGGTGGACCACTTGTGTATCATGTGTGAGGGGTTGGGCTCTATCTCAACACTGTAGGGAAGTAGAAGGCATTTTCTAACCTAGCCAGTCAGTGGAAGGTTGACAGGAACTAACCTTGAACACTGGTGATATCATCAGGTGTCTCCCACGCCCCCTCACAGTGGCCATTCCTGTGTGTGCCCACGGTAACCACAAGCAGGGTTTTGTCTAAGGTACGCTACTCTAAATGGGTTCAGGTTTAACACAACTTGTCTAGTTAGGTGAAAACAGAGGGCTTCTCTCTCCTAGGGACCAGGTACAAATTCCAGAGTAGGGGCCTGACTGGGACTTGTGTCCGTTCCTCAGACCAAAAAGAATACCATGGCTGGCAAGGCCTTTGTTGTTTGGTTAAACCGTGAGAGCTGTGTGTATGTGATGAGCTATTCTCTGAAGGAAGATGGAAACTTACCAGGCAAAGGATGGCAGGTGCCAGGCAGGCAGAACCAATCCCTAGCGCCATAGATATATTCCATTCATTTTCCAGGGACTCCATTCAGTGTTGTGAAGCCCGACGGACTCCAGATGAAAAGTCTGTTTGCTAGTGTCGTTGTTTCTGTCTTCCTACAAGATTCGCTTGTTGACTGACCATGCGGCTGACATGTAGTAGCATTTATGGCCGCCTCCTCCTCCTAGTCCTGTGCTTGAAGAGTTAACAGGCTTTTAACTGATGTTTTAAAAGTGAATGGACATCTTCTCTTTTCTTCTCCAAACACCCAGAACCTGGAAGTCCAGAATGAACCCTTGTCCCTTCCAGAGACCACTGCAGGAGTCATGAAGTGCTTTGTGCGTCTCCACCTACCCACCTGGCCCCTGGCTACCCACCCTGCCATCCACAGTGCCTCTGTACAAGGAAAGGGGAGGTCACTCTTTGAAGAGAGAGCGGTTCCTGGGGGCGGGAGTTAGGTGAGAATACTTCGTCTAAGTGATCAGAACGGAGACTATTTCTGTGTCAGCAGTTTGATAGGAACCATGCCTCCTCCCAGGACAAGGGAGGGGAGGGATCACCGAGACCGAGACCACCATCGAGCTCCCAGGGAAGAAGAGGCCCCGGAGAAATGGGACTGGAATTGTCCAGAAACTCGTTGTCTCTTGGAAGATGTATTCTTCCGCGATGAGGATTATATCCGTCGTGGTTCAGAGGAGTGTCAGAAGTTCTGGGCTTTCTTTGAACGTTTGCAGAGATTCCAGCACCTCAAGACCTCCCAGAAGAAGAAGGAGAAGGACCCTGGCCGTCCCAAACATGGCATCGCTGCTTTAGCTGACCTACCTCACACTTACGACCCACGCTTCCGCATCAACCTCTCCATTCTCAGCCCGCACACTCGGGGTCGTCATGGGCCCGGCAGGGGGCTGCCCCCCGAGAGGGTATCCGAGTTCCGCCGTGCATTGCTTCACTACCTAGACTTCCAGCAGAAGCAAGCTTTTGGGAGGCTCGCCAAACTGCAGCGTGAGCGTGGGGCGCTTCCCATCGCCCAGTATGGGAACCGCATCCTGCAGACTCTCAGGGAACACCAGGTGGTGGTGGTGGCCGGGGACACAGGCTGCGGCAAGTCTACTCAGGTGCCCCAGTACTTACTGGCCGCCGGCTTCAGTCACGTGGCATGCACTCAGCCCAGGAGAATCGCCTGCATCTCACTGGCCAAGCGCGTTGGCTTCGAGAGCCTCAGTCAGTATGGCTCCCAGGTGGGCAGCACACCGGGTTCCCAGGTTTTCCCGCTGTGGAATGAGTTGATAGTCCTCGTGGAGTATGCATAAAAGTTAACACTTTGGCGCTGAACCAGAGAGGATTCTTCTAGAACGTCTCTACAGATAAGCTTGTACAGGGTCCAAATGATAAGAGGCTGCTAGCTAGCAGTCAACCAGTATAGCACATTAATAGCTAGACATTGGTCAGCTCAGCCATCTTACTTCTTAGCAGCCATTAAAGATAGGTTTGTTAGTGTTGTTGTTGTTGGTGGTGGTGGTGTGTGTGTGTGTGTGTGTGTGTGTGTGTGATGGGACTACATCCCTAGCCTGTCGCAGTCCTCTAAGCTCTAGAATGCTTGGATTTCATTTTGAGACAGTCTCACTCTGTAGACCAGGCTGGCCTTGAACTCAGAAATCCGCCTGCCTCTGCCTCCCGAGTGCTGGGATTAAAGGTAAAGGCGTGCGCCACCACCACCCAGCTAGCCTCTAGGATTCTAAACCTGTCTCTACCACATAAATTTTTTGCTGCTGTTGCGATTATAATGCAACTCCCTTCAGCCTTTTCTCCCATCTGCCTTCTCCTCGTTCTTCCTATGTTAGTACACTTTGAGTCCTGTTTTGAGAATTTTTGCCTGCTTTTAGGCTATGAAAAAGTACTCCTGTCAGGCAGTTGTGGCGCACGCCTTTAATCCCAGCACTGGGGAGGCAGAGGCAGGGGGATCTCTGTGAGTCTGACATCAGCCTGGTCTTTAGAGCTAGTTCCAGGATAGCCAAGGCTACACGGAGAAACCCTGTCTCAAAAAACCACTCCCCTCCCCAAAGAACTGCATTAAAAGCCAGAGTTCATCAAGAAGGTGTATGTATATGTGGTACGGATGTGTGCATGAGGAGTGGTGCATGAGGAGTGGGTGTGTGTGACATATGGTTGTATGTGTATGTGGTGGGCATGGGTGTGTATATGGGGAAATGTGAGGTCAGGGTTAAGACATATTTCTCAGTATTGTGCCAGCTCTTAGCTGGGATAAGTGGCTGTGTTTCCTCATGTGGAGTCAAGATAAGGCGGTGGGGTGAGGGTCACATGAGCTATGCACTCACGGCATTCAGGTTGTGTTTCCGGTGCATAATAAAAACTCAAAGAAGGGGGAAATCATAGCTGTTAGGGTTCCTGTACATTGCTCTGATATCATGAACTGCACCAGACATGCCGAAAGCGTAGCCACACGTAGTCTCATGCATCCAGGGGAGGAAATCGTCTCTAGGGTGCCTCGTGTGCCAAACAGAACCGTGACGACTTGAGTGTGACCAGCAGCCGTGCCTCTGCCGCAGATTTGCATGTAGTACAGGGAGGAGCTCTGGTGCCTGGGCTCTTTGTCCTGTTCTCTCCCGACCTGCTTTCCCTCTTCCCACCCTAGGTTGGCTACCAGATCCGTTTTGAAAGCACTCGGTCGGCAGCCACCAAGATCGTGTTCCTGACAGTGGGACTGCTCCTACGCCAGATCCAGCGTGAGCCCAGCCTGCCCCAGTACCAGGTCCTGATTGTGGATGAGGTCCATGAGCGACACCTGCACAATGACTTCCTGCTGGGTGTCCTGCAGCGCCTGCTGCCCCAGCGGCCTGATCTCAAGGTCATCCTCATGTCGGCCACCATCAACATCTCTCTCTTCTCCAGCTACTTCAGCCAAGCTCCGGTGGTGCAGGTGCCTGGAAGGCTCTTCCCCATCACGGTGAGCTGAGCGCTGCTGCGGCCTCCCTAGACTCGGTCTCCCGCTGTCTCTGCGGCTGACAGCCCCCCACCCCCCACCCTGTGTTGAAGCATCTGGTCCCACAACATTCCCACCCATTAGGGTCTGCCAAGGGAGAGGCATATTTTTCTTTTAGGAACTACAGCTCTTCCAGATGGAAAGACCGTTCTGTTGTATGCAGTCCTTCAGGGCCTCAGGCTTCTCACAGCTCTACCATCTCGCAGGGCAGGGCTCTCCCAGGCTGCAGGCTTGAAGTTTTGGGCTGGATGGTCTGTCATCATAGGACCTTGAATTGCATCTCTCTCTATGTACATGTCAGATGTGTCCTCCCTGCCCAGATGTTGCCTTGTGTAGTGAGTTGCCCTTGTTGGTGTAATCAAGCGCTCAGGCAGGACCTCAGTGTTGCTGGTCGTCTGTGGGTTCGCATGCCCATGTGGATGCTTCCTAAGAAGTGCTGGGCAGGGCCCTCTCTGGCTTAGCTCTTCTTGTTCAGGGTACCATTCCCTAAGAGCATATGTGCTGTTCACTTAATGCACCTTTGAGGTTGGCGCTGGAATTTAAAAACCTCTAGCGCTGCCAGCACCCAGAAGCCTTTGTGTCATCTCCCTGTTTTTGATTTCACTATCTCCTTTAAAAGCTACCCACCTTGAGTGTGCCGCCTACCAACCAGTCTCCCCACCCCCGTGAGCCCACAGCCCCTGCCTGTCTGCTGCTCCAGAGTGACAGCACGTGACTGCACTCTGCTCTCTCACAGGTAGTCTACCAGCCGCAGGAGGCAGAACAGACAGCATCCAAGTCAGAGAAGCTGGACCCAAGGCCCTTCCTGAGGGTGCTAGAGGCCATCGACAATAAGTATCCCCCCGAGGAGCGGGGGGACCTCCTTGTCTTCCTCAGTGGCATGGCGGAGATCAGCACGGTGCTGGACGCAGCCCAGGCTTATGCCAGCCTCACCCAGCGCTGGGTGGTGCTGCCGCTGCACAGCGCCCTCTCTGTCGCCGACCAGGACAAGGTACTGAGTGCAGCCTGCAAAGCAGGGCGGACAGGAGTCTCTAGGCCAGGAAGCAAGTGTAGCTACGCTGGCTGTATCCCCCAGTCCCAGGCCAGTGGGATTCTGTGGGGTCGCATGGCCATCAGATGGCCAAGTAGCCTGTAAAACCAGGATCTTTGGTCCTGGGGATCTTAGCCAAAAGTCGGCAGCTTTTCTGTGAAAGGCCAGAGGGAGATGCGTTCAGGTTTGTAGGCCACAGGTGCTCTCACTGAATTCCAGTGACATTTTATTTACAGAGACATGTGGCAGGCTGGGTGTCATCATAGCTGTTGCTCTTGGCCGTTCTGCTTAGCCATTTCTAAGCACCTAGACAGAAGTCAGGAGCCCTGGGACTGACAAGTGGGTGGGGCTTTGTCCTGAGCACACTGGGGAGCCATAGGAAAGCTCTGAGCAGGGAGGGAAGCAGATGGGGTTGGTAAGCGTTGGAGTGTGTTCCTGTTCGACTGGAACCAGGAGGCCATAGAACAGTTCTGTGGGTGGAGGGTAGAGACAGAAGGCCTGGACTCAGGAAGGAGCCGGGGCTTAGGGGCCGTGACCGAGTTCAAGGGGTGTTTTAAGAAATGTTCAGGGGCCAAGGAGCTGAGGGAGGGAGGCCTGGGATGACTCAGGAGATGCGTAGGTGAGGTAGGCACCCAGGAGGGTGTGGAGGCTGTATTATTAGGCCATGGGTAAAGTATGCCTGGAACACCCAGGAGGTCACTGAAGCCAGCAGGTCTGTCAGGGCTGAGCTAGCTCCTGACGTGACCTCCTCCCTTGCCCCAGGTGTTCGATGTGGCTCCAGCTGGAGTCCGGAAGTGCATCCTGTCCACCAACATTGCCGAAACCTCAGTCACCATCGACGGCATCCGCTTCGTGGTGGATTCTGGTGAGGATGCCACTCTACCCACGATCCACCACCACGAGGACCGGGAAGAAACATAGGCGTAGATAGAGAAGTGGCCACAGAGCCCTAGACCCCTGCAGGGAGGAGGTGGTACTGAGCTGTGGAGCCCAGGCAACACCTCAGCATCCCCCAGACCTTCCAAGGGCTTACATCTGCCCCAGGGCCTTTGTGCTTACTGACCTCCTGCCGAGCTCTATTCCTTTCTAGATAGCCTTGGTGGCTTTCTCAGGGCCTGCACAAGGGTTCACACCTGGTAATCACCCCCGCCTCCACAGTTGGGGGGCAGGACCAGCATTATACTTTAATCACTGGCTCTGTTTATTTTCTGTGTTCCCAACCAGAAGATTCACTGTTTTGTTAGCCTAGCCTAGTTACTAAGATGTGTCAGAGCCGACCAGTGGGGTCTGGTCGAGGACACCTTTGTAAGATGGAAATGGAAACGATGATGCTGTCCTCAGGTTGCAAGGAGGAGTGAAATGGTTCTCTTAGGTGTGGGGCGCCTGGTACAGTGTGAATGCACAAGAGCCTGAGGACTTAGTGGCAGCGTGGCAGGGAAAACATCCCATAATAGCACATGTCACGAAGACATTGTTTAAGTGCCATTAGTTAGACCGGGTATGCTCTTGACTTTGAGGCAGTAGAATGTGGCAAGGATCGTGGATGCTGTGTGGCTGTGCACTTGGTCCTGGAGACCAGCGCCTTTGCTTGTGGCTGTCTTCCGTGCACCAGTGACTATGCCTGTGCCTGTGCGTAGTAGCTGCTTATGTAATCGGAGTGTGTGTGAAGACTGCTCCATCTGAAGAAGCAAAGATCAGGAAAAAAAAGGGGGTGTGTGTGCATGTCAGCCAGCCTCCTACCTAACAGCCCTCTCCTCATCGCTTCTGCAGAGATGTGCCTGGCTCATGGCTTCTGCCTCTGGGACCCTAGGGACCCTGGGACTTTAGACCTGTGGTACAAAGTGTGAGTGTGTGACAGCAAGACAGCTCACTCAGGGCCAGGAAGCAAAAGGGGGTGGGGACAAAGCAGGGTGACGCGAAGCCTTCCCACCAGTCCTACCTCTGAAAGGTTGCGTGCAGCATATGTTGGGCACTATTGATCCAGGCTCTGGAAGTCAGCAGAATGTTGCGGCAGGCCTAGAATATTCTCTCAGCAGCTGTGGTGCAGAGTGGCATGTGTGGGGTTGAACCAGTGTCTGGCAGGGCTTTGTGCTGCTGCGCATGCTCATTGCCCTCCTCAGCACCTGCTCCGACCCTCTCTCCACCCAGGGAAGGTGAAGGAGATGAGCTACGACCCACAGGCCAAACTGCAGCGGCTGCAGGAATTCTGGATCAGCCAGGCCAGCGCTGAGCAGCGCAAGGGCCGAGCGGGCCGCACGGGCCCCGGCGTCTGCTACCGCCTCTACGCCGAGTCTGACTACGATGCCTTTGCCCCGTACCCAGTCCCGGAAATTCGCAGGGTGGCCCTGGATGCACTGGTACTTCAGGTGAGGCCTCCTGATCTTGCTTCATGAAAGGAGGCCAGAGGGGTTTTGACCCAGCCAAGGCTGTCCACACTCGGGTTGAAGCACTGCTCCTCAGATCCAAGGGCACAGCCAGGGCTTTGGCTGCAGGAAGCAGAGCTCTTGACACCGGGTTTCCTTCCTTCCTTCTTTCTTTCTTTTTAGAAAAAGATTGACTTATTCATTTTGTGTATATGAGTACACTGCTGCTATCTTCAGACACACCAGAAGAGGGCATAGGATTCCATTACAGATGGTTGTGAGCCACCATGTGGTTGCTGGGACTTGAACTTACGACCTCTGGAAGAGCAGGCAGTGCTCTCAACCACTGAGCCGTCTCTCCAGCCCCAGATGTCTTAAGTCATTTAGACCATGGCCTTTGTCTTGTCCTGTAGCTTTTGGTTTAGCGTCTATGACAGAGATCCTCATGGGATGGCCACCAGAGCTCTCTTGTTCTCCCTCGGAGCAGATCTGTGTGTACACCTGGCTGGTCTGGGACTTGTTACATAGCCTAGGCTTGCCCTTTTGTGTGTGTCTGTGTGTGGGGCTTGGGGGAATGATTTGAGGTTTCTGTATTCTGTAGCCCTGGCTACCCTAGAACTCAGAGAGATCCGCCTTCCTCTGCCTCCCGAATGCTGGGATTAAAGGAGTGTGGGACCACGCCCAGCTCCTCTATGATGGCCTTTGACTTGAAGCTGCCTTTATCTCCGATTGATGGGATGAGGCATGCATCAATTCTCTTCACAAGAGCTTTCACAGGAAAAGAATCTGGAGTGGGGACAGCCGGTGTGGAACCCTGATACACCCCAGCACCGCTCAGGTGGATGCCTTGTCCCTTGTCGCCTTTGGGAAGGCCGGGGCTCCGTGAGCCTCTGTCGTCCAAGCACAGTCGAGTCTGAGTAGCAAAGGTATAGAGTGTGTATGTTTGCATGTATATGTACACATGTATGTGTGTATATATGTGTATATTGTGTGTGCGTGTGTGTGTGTGTGTGTGTGTGTGTGTGTGTGTTGAGGCAGGATCTCACTCTATAGCACAGGCTGGCCTTGAACTCAGCTTTCCCCTGCTTTGGCCTCTTGGGTATTGGATTACATGCTTTTACCATGGGATTCCTTTTCAACAGCGTCAGGGAAGAGGGTGGAAGCTGAGATGGCAGGCTGCCAGGTGGACGGCCTGACCACCGAGCCCCAGATGGTCCAGGCAAGCTCTCTGAACTCTCCTGCCACCGGAGGGGTATTTGTTCTGGATGCTGAGATGAGCCGGGTGATGGGATATCTCGTTACATTCTCCCGGAACTGACTCACCCCCTGGTCCCCTAGATGGATGGGGAGTCTTCAGTGTACAAGTAAGAATAGCACAGCCATGTGTCACAGGCTTGCTGCTGTCCCCCAGAGGTGCCCAGCCAAGGAGCAATCCAAGGGCTTCTGTGCTCTGGTGGACTGGCCCAGGCAGTACAGCCTTGGTAGCTCTAGGCTTCCCCCCAGCTTCCCCCACCTGGAGAGGGTGTCGGGGCACTCCAGCTTCGGTGTGTCTTGTCCCAGGGAAGTTGTCAGATTAGCCCAGTGCAGTCACACTGGAAGCTCACTGGAAGTCAGTTGCTTTAATGGGTTGAGGAATTGCACTTCATCCAAGAATTTTGAGGGAGACAGACAGACAGACATTGCAGATATTTTGGAGTCTGATGAATCTGACGCCCTGTAGTCCGTGTACCACGGTGGCTCACGTGTTCCCTGAGGATATTTGCCTGTCATTTCAGATGAAGAGTATGAGTGTGGGGGACCCACGCACCTTCCCCTTCATCGAGCCCCCTCCACCTGCCAGCGTGGAAACTGCCATCCTCTATCTCCAAGACCAGGGGGCCCTGGACAGCTCGGAGGCCCTCACCCCCATTGGGTCCCTGCTGGCCCAGCTGCCTGTAGACATTGTGATTGGTAAGGAGCCCTTCCTCCAGAGCTCACAAACCTGCTCATTCTGAGTGACCCGTAGGCCAGTTGGGGCCTTCCTAGGACATTCACAGACCAGGAAAGTGAGTGGCATGCACAGGGGTGTGATGGCATAGGCGTGACAGGGAGAGAGAGACAGAGGGGGAGAGAGAGAAAAACAAATAGGAAACGGCCACTCAGGCAGGTCAGTGTCCAGATGTGGCATGTGCATGTGCTGGCAAGCACTCATGTGTACTTGAGAACTGGACACATCCACTCTGCAGCCCGCTTCCTTCCCCTCCATTCTCATCCCAGCCATCCCTGCCTAGTAGTCCACAACACCCGATTGTACGCATGTAGTCAAGAAGCCAAAACCATACAAAGCGCCACCATTATGATGGCGGGGTCCTCTCGCCTTGGTGGCTTCTCAGCCTTCCTCATGCTGCGACCCTTTGCCACAGCTCCTCATGCTGTCGTGGATACAGCCCCCAACAATAGCATTAGCGTCATTGCTGCTACGTGACTGTAGTTTTCCTATTGTTATGAATCATAGCGTAAATCTTTTACATGCAGGACATCTGATACATAACCCTTGTGAGGGTTGTTCAGCCCCACAGGGCTGCTGCACTGGAGGCCCGCTGGTCAGTGTGACACAGCAAACTGCTCCTCCCAGCAGCTTCAGTGTGCCCACAATAGTGCCAGCCCCCAGCCCCATCATTAGATGCCGTGAGCCAGGAATATTGGAGAAGCCAGTGGGACAGTGAAGAGTCAAACCCCACACTCATCCCACAATCACGGAGCTCACACATGTGCATGAGGAGGACAGGTCTACCCCTGGGTGACACAGCACACTGCCCGTGAGGGTGCCAGGTGGCAATGGGGCTAAACTGACACTTAAGCAGAGGCCTGACGGCAGGCAGGGATAGTGCTGCCTCTGGCTTTGGGTCAGTAAGAAGCTTTGGGTGAAAGTATTTAAGGAGAACTCTGCCGTGTGTGTGTGTGTGTGTGTGTGTGTGTGTGTGTGTGTGTGTGTGTGTGTAGGGGTGAGTAGAAAATGAACACATCAGTCTGGTGAGTGAGGAGATGGACCAGGTCTGGGGCTCAGTGAAGCCTAACTCGAGGTTCAGTGTCCTGGAGCGGATGGGGTGAGCCTGTCTCTATCCATTCCCAAGAAGGGGCTTTTACCCTGAGAGAGTGGGCCTACAAACGCCGTCCTACCCGTGACACACTGTTAGGACTCACTCTCATAGGACAGTTATCCCATTGCAGGTGCTAGCACTGGGCGTGGGCCTGGCCTGACTGAAAGATGAAGGTGCCCCATTGAGCAAGGTTCGATGGCCCCTCACCAGCCCGTTCCCAGAGGAAGGTCAGCAGGGGACCCACAGCTCTCAGACACAGGACCCTCCCACAGCTCAGATCTACCCACTTCTGTATAGCCTGCCCCTGCCTGCTCTGCCCTGCTGGCCCTGGGCTGTCATGGGATGTGTCGATCAGGCTGTCTCTTCCTCTTCTCATTCTGAGTCACCCTGAACCTCAGTCCTCCTGACTCACGATGTTCTGCTTCCACCACAGCTCACAATTTGCCACCTCAGCAGGGCCGCCCACACACCCAATGCTGCCCAACTCTGTGGCCGAGGTGATCTACCATGTCCCTGGCAGAGCAGCCCAAAGAGGCAAGGTACCTCTCTGCAGGCAGCTGGCCGTTTTTGTCTGTTTAGAAGGAGTTCAGGCTAAAGTAAAGGAGCCAGAGCTGAGGGATAAAGAGTGTGCTTGGGGGCTCTTGCTGTGCTGTGCCAGGGGAGCTTCGGGCTCTCACCCCATTTCCTCTGCTCCCGGTGAGGACTTGGCCTCTGAGCCTCATCAGGAGAGGAAACAGGCTCAGCCAGGGCACTGGCATGTGCTACACATCCTCTCCTGTGGTGGGTGTGAGTCTGTGACCCACTTGTCACCTGGGGAAAGCAAGCATGTGCAGTGGCAGAGCAGAGGGCACGTGGCACAGATGACCCCTGATGGGATGGCTCTGAGGGGCTCACAGTGAGACACAGATGGTCTTAGGACGGTCCTGGGAAGCCCATTGCTGTGTCTCATGGACACAGAACAGGTGAATGATAGGGATGAGGGGGCCTCATGCAGCCCTGGGCCTGATTATTCAGTGCCTCTTGCTCCAGGGGGCAGTAAGGAGAGCAGTGTGGATGTGTAGGCATGTGACAGGGGCAGGCAGACAGGGCCTGAGCTCTCAGAAAGTCCACAGAGGTCTCCAGAGCCCGGGGCTTCCCAGCTCCTCACTGATGGGCACAGGTATATGGACGCGTGTTTCCAGTGTGCCTACCCATGACCTTCCCTGACCCACTTCACCTTCCTTTCAGCCATCCATTTCCCTCTTTTTTTCTACTCTTGCCTCCCTCCTCCTCCTCTTCCTCCTCTTCCTCCAACTAAAGGAAGGCTGCAGCCAGTTTTATTCTGCTATAAGCACTCGGACAGACCAGGGCAGGCTGTGTGCAAGTCTCACTAGGGGAGGAGAGCTGTGGCCACTGGGAGCCAAGGAAATCCAGCCAGGGAGGGCTGGTGGAGGCCAGCATTAAAAAGGGCCCTGTGAGCTGAAGGGCGTAGGAACTCCGGTTGTGACCTCTAGTGGAGAGATGGAGAAAAGGAGACTCCCCCAAGGTTCCAGGACCACAAATCTCAGCTGTGGGTTTGCATCGGCCTGCTTGGTTCCCAAGGCTCTTCGTGAGCAGTGGAGGAGGTGAGGGCAGGGCCCCTGGGCAAAGAGAACTGACTTTCCCGAGACTTAGCTCCGCCCCTGCTGCCCACAGGGAAGATGCTGATCCTGGGCTCCATGTTCAGCCTGGCAGAGCCCGTGCTCACCATTGCTGCTGCCCTCAGCGTCCAGTCACCCTTCACCCGCAGTGCCCAGAGCAACCTGGACTGCGCCACCGCCCGGAGACCGCTGGAGAGCGACCAGGGCGACCCCTTCACGCTCTTCAATGTCTTCAACGCCTGGGTGCAGGTGAGGCTGGGCCGGGTGCCTCTGTCGTTCATCCCCTCTGCAGGGCCCTCCAGCTGTCCTGCTTCATGTTTCTAAGCCCTGAATCTACCCAGGGGACCCCTGCCCCTGCCATTCATGCTCTGGTGCCCGGGGTGGGGATGGGGGTGTGGCAGCTAGTGCCCAGCCCAGGATCCACAGGGAACCCGACAGAACCCAGTGCTATCTAGAGAAAGGCCAACCTTCCTGGGGGACATTGTATACCCAGTCTTCCATTCCTGAGCCCTCAGCAGTGGCAGTTCAGGGTGAGGACCCAGGACACCTAACCCAGCATGCTGTCTGGGTGCCCCTGTCAGGGTGCATGCAGCGCTCGGCCTGAGTCCTGGAAGGAAGCTAGGAGGGTCCCTTAGAGCAGCCCCCAGCCTGCCCCTGCTTCCAGCCTCCCGTGCTGGAGTTTGCTCTCACAGCTGGCCAGGTTCTCACTCTGAGGTGTCTGCTCCTCAACCAGGTGAAGTCCGAGCGGAGTGGAAACTCTCGAAAGTGGTGCCGCCGCCGGGGTGTGGAGGAGCACCGACTGTACGAGATGGCCAACCTGCGGCGCCAGTTCAAGGTGAGGACCAGACCCTTCTGGGTGACTGGGTCCCCACCACATCACCATCCCACAAGGGGAGCAGGACTGGGGCAGCCTAGTCAAGGTGGCAAAAGTGTAGACCTTGGGGAGTGTTCTCGGGGAAGGCACTGGCTGTATGGCATCCTGAGGGATAGGCTCACCTTAGTGCTCAGGCTGAGTATAGTGGGGGGCCATTCACGGTGACAGGACTGTGGCTCTGCCACGTTCTCTCACAGTGTGGTTCTCCCGAGGCCCCACCCTCCACCATGACCCTTGGGCCTTCGCTTTCCCTGGAAATTTCCCCTGGAAGATGAAAGTAATGACATTCTTCAGTCCCAGTGGGCAAATACACATAGCTCTCCAGCTGCCGCCTATGTTCATGTGGCAGGCTGTGTGGGCAGCATGTCACTGTGGTCACTGGAGGCGAGTGAGGACAGAGCTTGTGCGCTCCACCGTTGTGTGGCTTCTGTTCTGTGTGCATCTCTCCATCACTTACAGGAAGCTCAGACACACTGAGCTTTGTGGTGCTCTGTAGCATGGAGGCAATAGGAGCTCCTGGGATAGTCCATGGCCTCGAGGGCAGGTGGACCGGTTAGGGCTCAGAAACCCTTCTAGGGTCTCAGTGTTGGGCTCAGTCATTCTCTGTCCATGTCTGCAGCTTCTAGAGCTTTGGTTCTACTCTTGTTGGTCTTGAACCCAGGGCCTTGTTCATGCTAGTAAGTGCTTTATCACTGAACAGAAACTTCCAGTCCCTCTTTACGGGGCCTTATTATGTAGCCGAGGCTAGCCCCAAACCCATGATTTTCCTGCCTCAGTCTCTTGAGTGCCGGGATAACAGGTATGCATGGCCAGGTCTGGCTTGAGATTTGGCATTCCTGACAGGTTCCCAGGCACAGCCCAGCTTTGAGAAGAATCCTGTGCCCCATGCTAGCCCTCAAGTGAGCCTGCAGGCAGCTCTGGGAACAGCTGCTACAACCCTCCTGTGAACCGTCCATCTGGGCCTGACCAGATGGTCTAGGGCTAACGAGTAAGAGCTGTTCCCAGGGCACAGAACTCAGGCTGGGGCAAAGGACTGAACCCCCCCTCCCCAGCCGTGGGAGGTATGGGGGTACCCTCACTTTGCACTGAGGAGAAAATACCAGGAAGTTATCACATGCCAGCCTGTGAGACTGAGGCTGTGTCAGCCCAGAGCCCACTCTCTGCACCCACTCACCTGTGCCCTTGTTGACAGGAGCTGTTGGAGGATCACGGGTTGCTGAGTGGGGCCCAGGTAGTGGCCCCGGGGGACAGCTACAGTCGGCTACAGCAGCGCCGAGAGCGCAGGGCCCTGCACCAGCTGAAGCGGCAGCACGAGGAGGGTGGGGGACGCAGGCGCAAGGTGCTGAGGCTGCAGGAGGATGGCTGCTCCAGCGATGATGAGGACCGAGAGGGCTCTGCCTCCCAGCGGGCTGACAGTGTTGACATCCAGGTGGGACGGCCATGTAAGGAGCCAAAGGCATGAAGGGGCACGCGACCCAGGAGACACAAACACCTTCTAGAGCAGGGGCGGGGATCACTCAGAGCCACCCCCACCCCATCCTTGCCTTTACAGGATGTGAAATTCAAGCTTCGACACAACCTGGAGCAGCTGCAGGCAGCTGCCAGCTCAGCCCAGGACCTGACCCGAGACCAGCTGGCCCTTCTCAAGCTGGTGCTCGGGCGGGGGTTGTACCCACAGCTGGCTGTGCCCGATACATTCAACAGTGGCCGCAAAGACTCGGACCAGGTAGACTTCCTTCCCTCTTAACACGTTTCCTGAGCGCCCACTGGGTTCCAGGGAACAGTGTGACAGAAAGACCCTTGGCTTTGTCCTTGGGTCGCTCTGCACACTAGCCAGAGGGGACAGGGCTGGAGAAGGGCAAGGCAGAGGGTCACACCCAGCTTGGGCAGGAGTCTGAAGGACTTGTCCCAGGGGAAGAGAACGGGGACTGGGTATTCCACAGGACAGTGGGGGCCTCTTGTTCCAGTGCTTGTCTTTGGCCTCTGCAGATTTTCCACACGCAGGCCAAGCAGGGCACCGTGCTGCACCCCACCTGTGTCTTTGCCAACAGCCCAGAGGTATTACACACACAGGGGCAGGAGGCCTCAGGCCAAGAAGAGAGCCAAGGTACTGTGACCCTGGTGGCTCGTGACAGGTCCCTCACTCGGGCATTCCCAGGGCTCCTTCCCATCCCCTATTTGTGTTGTGCTGTGGGAGGGAATCTCCAGGGAGGCCTCGCTAGCGCAGGTATTGAATCCACAACTTCACATAAGTGAGACAAGTCCCCTCAGCTTCTCTTTTTCTCCACTTTGAAAATTTCCAACCGTATGAGGCAGTGATGAGCGTGGCTGCCCTCAAGCAGCCTCAGCAGGGGCCCCAGTCCCCAGCCTTGTTTGTCCCCTCACTAACTGCCTAGAGGGTCGGGTTCACTGTTCCCTTTTTAGTCTTTGCTGGAACCTTGTGTTTTCACAATAACACTTCTACATTTATTTGGTTTGTGTGTGTTCAAGGGCGTACATGTTACCGCAGGCGCCGTCGACGGCGGCCTGACAGAGTCAGCTCTCCTCCTACCACGTGGGGCCGGGGAATTGAGCTCAAGTTGTCAGACTTGGCAGCAAGTGCCCTTACCACTGAGCCACCTTACCAGCCCTTGCCAGAGCATTTCAGAGCACAAGCCAGACTTCATGTCATTTAGGAAGAAGGACTGCATGTCAGGATAGTGCCCATGACCCATCAAGGTGGATAGCTGTTCCTTAGTGTCAGGCTGTGGCAGAGTTTGTAATAACCCAAAGTTGTCTTATGCCCAGGGCGTGCTGTCTACGCACTGTGACACAGGCCCTGAGAGATGGACGGGTGGCCATGGGTGTGGGGGGAGTCAGATGGGCCTGAGATGCCTCTTTTGCTTTTCAGATGGCAGGGACCAAATGAGCTGCAAGCATCAGCTGCTGGCCTTCGTCTCCCTACTGGAGACCAACAAGCCATACCTGGTGAACTGCGTCCGCATCCCGGCCCTCCAGGTAGGCTTCTGCCTTGGCTCAAATTGAACAGTTGCCTGGAGGAGCCATCCACCGCACCCACTGGCTTCTGGTCTGCAGTGGTTGTGGGTGGTTCTCATTTATGGCTCTACACCACAGATACTTGTTGAGTGCCCGCTGATGCCAAGCACTGTCCCCAGCACCCTCCGTATGCCTTCTGAACTCACAGTTCAGGGAAACCCATGTCATGTCTTTGAGAGAAGTCAGAAGTACACGTGAACCTCTGTAATCCCTTAGGCGGCTCCTGAGTTCCAAGCCAGCCTGAGCTATTTGAGACTGTGGTTGTTTTTTGTTTTTTGTTTTTTTAATTAGGGCTTAGGGAGCGGCAGGTGGGGCACCGGGTGGTACGACAGGAGCTGATGAGATGTGCTGACTGGCTGCAGTCCTGAAGGGACTGTGTCAGACTCACAGGAGTGTCCTTAGCTGAGGGCCAGCATGTGCCAAGGCCCCAAGGCAGGTGTGCGCTGCTGTATACAGCTGGAGACTGGGGCAGGCTTTGATGTGGTGTCTGTGGAAGCCCAGCCTTGTCCAGGAAGAGGCTAAGGAAAGTGCCAGGCCTGACCACACTCGCCTCCATGGGCTAGGTGTTCTACTGTACCCACGGGAAGCTGAGGTCGCAGCACAGGGAGAGGTAGACCACAGCTCTAGGGTCACACGCTGCCCCAACCGATCCTCCTGTCAGTCAGATGTCTGCACTACTGAGACCCCTCTGGTTTTGTTTCCCAGGGAGGGGCAAGAACCTGTGCAGGGGCCTCAGGAAGTTGTGGCCCATGACCCGCGGAGGCCTTTCCCCTGTGCCAGCCGCCATTACTGTTGGGGCTGGGGGTCTGTGCCAGCTGGGTGGGGCTCGCGCGCACTGGGAAGCAACACAACCAGGGCTCCTGCGTATACAGAGGGGGACGGTGTGGGGCGCCGCGAGATGGTGGCAATGGGACGGTGTGGGATGCCGCGAGATGGCGGCAATGGGATGGTGTGGAACGCCGCGAGATGGCGGCAATGGGATGGTGTGGGACGCCGCGAGATGGCGGCAATGGGACGGTGTGGGACGCCGCGAGACGGTGGCAATGGGATGGTGTGGGACGCTGCGAGATGGCAGCAACGAGACATTCGCCATTTGGGGTGATGTCTGGATCCCAGTCCTCTCCCCTTGCTGCTCCTTGTTTATGATGAGGGGTCTCAAATGGACATCACCAGCCTGCAGTCCGTCCACCCATAGTCAGCCCTACTCTTCTTGTGGGATTGGCTCTGCCTTGGTGTCAGGAACCCTTGTGCCTCTCTATCTGGGGTCTACCAGCCTCCATGTTCCTGCCTCAGCCTCCAAGGACTGGGATTAAAGCATGTGTCACCAGTTAACTGCTTCCTTTGGTCACACTCCCTTTTTGTGACTCCCTAAGATGCCTTGATCCTTAGGTTTCCAGGATATTGCACTCTTTAATTTTGTCCTTGTCCCTCTAAGTTGAATGTTGACTGGTGGCGGGGCTGGCTTTGTGCTGACCACTGTGTCTCCAGCATGGCACTGGAACATGGCAGAGGAGGCCTGCAGCATAGTTGGGCGGTTATATTGAGTAGACAGATGGATGGGAGGATGGATGGATGGGAGAACAGGCAGGTGGCGGGGGATAGGTAGGCAGGCAGGTGATGGGTAGACACTTGGATGGGTGGACAGGTGGGGGATGGGCATGAAGCTGGATAGACAGGGAAGGGAAGGACAGATGACGGTAGATGGGTGGACAGCTGGGTGGATGGATAGGTGAAAGACAGGTGGAGGCAGACAGTTGGGTACATGGATGGACGGGTAGATGGGTAGGTAGATAGGATAGATTAGTGGGAGAGAGATGGGCTATCGTGATGAACAAGTAGCAGGTGGGCAGGTGAGGGATGGGTGAATGAGGGGTAGGCAGGGACGCAGCCAGGTGGCATCTGAGGTGACCTCCTGAGCTGCACAGCTCTTCTCTTGCAGTCCCTCCTGCTGTTTAGCCGCTCCATTGACACCAATGGTGACTGCTCCCGCCTGGTGGCTGACGGTTGGCTGGAGCTGCAGCTCGCAGATAGCGAGAGTGCCGTCCGACTCCTGGCAACATCCCTGCGGCTCCGTACCCACTGGGAAAGTGCCCTGGACCGGCAGCTGGCCCACCAGGCCCAGCGACAGAAGCTAGAGCAGGAGGAAGACGTGGGGTCTCCAGCAGTCAGCCCCCAGGAGGTGGCTTCTCTGAGCAGGGAGCTGCTGCAGTTCACTGCGGCCAAGGTACCGTGTGGCCAGAAGTGGGCGTCACTTAGTAGGGGCTCCTTTAAGGATTTTTTGATTCAAAGAGGCTCAGTGGTACCTGAGGTCACATGACTGATATGGGGAAGCACTGGTGTTTGGCTCCAGAGGCCATGCTGCTAGACACTACTATGTGCCACTCACTGAGCAGATGACAGGCATCTTCTGTATGCTAAGGACATGTGCAGCATGAGGACCCAGGGGTCTCCTGTGAGAACAAAGAGGAAGATGTGAGCAGAGTGGGCTGAAACCATTCTCATGGGTGGGAACTGTCATTTCTGATTCTGCACCATGGGAGTCCAGGGAGAGGGGTGGATCTAGGCTGACTTCAGCGGGTGTGTGTGTGTGTGTGTGTGTGTGTGTGTGTGTGTGCACGCGCGTGCACGCGCACACTCAGACAGTCCTAGGCAGTTGGGGAAAGGGGACCAAGCCTGAGGCACCTTGCAGGAGGGACAAGGCAGCTAAGGGCTGGCTGTGGTCTCATCAGCTAGAGGCAGAGAGGGTGAGCCTGGGGAGGGTGGCTGGAGCAGCCACCAGGGGCCACAAAGGTCTGAGAGCAAGTTGGGAGTGGCTTAGGCAGAGCTGGCTCTGGGGCGCCCACCCCATCTCTGTCTCTGCTCTCCCTTTCTGTAGGTTCCCTACCGCCTCCGAAGGCTCACTGGACTAGAAGCCCAGAACCTCTACGTGGGACCCCAGACCATCACGACCGCCCCTAGTCTGCCGGGCCTCTTTGGAAATTCTACCCTGTCCCCGCACCCCACTAAGGGGGGCTATGCTGTCTGTGATTATCTCACCTACAACTGCCTCTCGGTGAGTGAGGTCACTTGTGGCTTCGGAGTGGGTGGCTGGCAGCTATAGTCACACCTATGCCTGGTAGGGGCTGGGAGGCTCCAGCCGCTGAAGCAGGGATCCTGACACGTTTCCTCTGTTGTAGAGTGACACTGACCTGTACAGTGACTGTCTGCGTTCCTTCTGGACCTGCCCACACTGTGGCCTGCACATGCCTTTCACACCCCTGGAGCGCATTGCTCATGAGAACACCTGCCCTGAGGCACCAGGCGATGATCCAGGCAAGTGTGTGTGTGTGTGTGTGTGTGTGTGTGTGTATATGTGTCTGTGTGTTTGTCTGTATGTGTTTGTGTGTCTGTATATGTGTCTGTGTCGGTATATGTATCTTTATGTGTGTATATATGTGTCTGTGTGTTTGTATATCTGTATATGTGTCTGTGTCTCTGTATGTTTTTGTGTGTGACTGTCTGTGTCTGCCTGTGTGTGTGTCCTGTGCCAAGAGTGATATCCTTAACCACTGTCTACCACCAGCCTGTGTCTCACTTGCTGGGTTCTGGGGACCAGCAGCCTCCCTGGCGCTAGCTGGGACTGTGCGCAACCCTTGAACCCTAGTCTGTCAGGGAGGGAGGCCCAGCGGGCTGGCTCTTCTCCTGTTTCCTCCTCAGGGGCGTTTGTGCTTTTCTTGTCACACAGCCACTGCTGCCTTAGTGTGCTCTGCCTTATCTGCCACAGTGCCACAGTCACGCAGTCCCACAGCGCCACAGCCCCACAGTGCCACAGTCCCACAGTCCCACAGTGCCACAGTGCCACAGTCCTCCCAGTGCCTCACAGTGCCACAGTCACACAGCCCCCAGAGTCCCACAGCGCCACAGTCCCACAGTGCCACAGTCCCACAGTCCTCCCAGTGCCTCCCAGTGCCACAGTCCCACAGTGCCATAGTCCCACAGTGCCACAGTGCCACAGTCACACAGTCCCCACAGTGCCACAGTCCCACAGTCCTCCCAGTGCCTCCCAGTGCCATAGTCTCACAGTGCCATAGTCCCACAGTGCCACAGTCCCACAGTGCCACAGTCACACAGTCCCACAGTGCCACAGTCACGCAGTCCTCCCAGTGCCTCCCAGTGCCATAGTCCCACAGTGCCATAGTCCCACAGTCACACAGTCCCCACAGTGCCACAGTCACACAGTCCCCACAGTGCCACAGTCACACAGTCCCACAGTGCCACAGTCACACAGTCCTCCCAGTGCCTCCCAGTGCCATAGTCCTACAGTGCCATAGTCCCACAGTGCCACAGTCCCACAGTCCCACAGTGCCACAGTCACGCAGTCCTCCCAGTGCCATAGTCCCACAATGCCATAGTCCCACAGTGCCACAGTCCCCACAGTGCCACAGTCACACAGTCCCACAGTGCCACCGTCCCACAGTCCCACAGTGCCACTCTGCAGTGGAGACTGTGGCTGTGTGCCCCCAATGCTGGGGCCAGGCTGGCTCACAGGTGCCATGGTTGGGTGGGAACCAGAGCCGTCCCTTTCCTCTGCAGGGTCTGAGGGGGCTGCTCCTGTACCACCACAGAAGACATCAGCCCTGCAGAGGCCCTACCACTGCCAGGTGTGCGGGCAGGACTTCCTCTTTACTCCAACTGAGGTCCTGAGACATCGAAGGCAGCACGTATGAGCCGGCAGTGCTCCCTGGAGCACCCCAAGTGGGGGCAGCAATGTGTCCATGCAAATAAAGTCAGACTCTGATTCGGAACCTGTGCTTCCCTCCGTGGGAAGAAACAGCCTTGGCCCTGTCAAGTCAAGCCTTTTTTTAAAAAAATTAATTCATTAATTGTTTCATTTATTTGTATTTCAAACGTTGTTTCCCTTCCCAGTCCCCCCTCCACGAGCCCTCCACCCCACACCCCCCTCCCTTTTGCCTCTAAGAGGGTGCCCCCCCCATCTCACCCCTCTATCACCGTCCTTCTCTGTGCCATCAAGCATCCGCAGAGCAAGCTTTTGTCTCTGATGTGTTTGCATCCCTGAGGGGCCCTGGGAGGTGAGGTGAGGGGCCACAATGAGGCCCTGGTGAGTCTATGTGTGGGATCTGGGAGCCTAGCCAATCTCCTGAGGCCCCTCAGTCTGTTGCCCCAGGTTTGCCCTTCCACCTGGGTCTCTGAGAGTTAGAAGTAGAGATGGGGGGTTAAAGGTCATGTGGGACCAGCCGGGCGTGGTGGCGCACGCCTTTAATCCCAGCACTCGGGAGGCAGAGACAGGTGGATTTCTGAGTTCGAGGCCAGCCTGGTCTACAAAGTGAGTTCCAGGACAGCCAGGGCTACACAGAGAAACCCTGTCTCAACAAAAAACAAAACAAAAAAAAGTTCATGTGGGACCATGGCTACACCTGGAGATGCCCACCCAGCCACCTCCTACTGCTGGACTCCTAGTCGCACCTTAGCAGCTTTCTGCTCCTCCCCTCCCCTGCCCTGCATCCCTCCTCATCCCCTTAGGCAGCTCCTCCAGGCCTGCTTCAGGCATAGCCCTCCCACTCCCGCTGGGCCCAGCCTCCAGAGTCTGAGCTGGAACCCAGCTGTGGTGTTACTAATGAATTGCTGTGACCTCAGTCCCCAACAGAGCATCTTAAGGCATGAAGGATTTCTGTCCCCTGTCTTTACTGCAAACTAGGAAGCAAGAGAGTGAACAGAAGTGAAGGACTAACCTTCAAAGGGCTCTACCCAGAAGCTTCTGTCAGCTGGGTCTCACCCCTTAAAGGTTCCATAGCCTCACATGATAATACCCTCAGGGCTGGGATGCCTCAGCCTGCTGCTCAGGCCGCCTGAGTCTGGATCCCAGAATCCACAGTAAAAAAAAACAAAAAAACAAAAAAAACAAAAAGCTGAGCCTAACAACATGGGTCTAACTCTAAGGCCGGGACTAGGGCCAGGGGCAGGATTCCCTGAGCTCGTGATCCAGCCAGCCTAGCCAAAGACCTTGTCTCAAAAAATGATGGAGACCGATCAAGGAGCATACCTGAGCATCGGCTCTACCACTGAGGCTACAAGGAACATACCTGGCCAGCTTCTGAGCTAAGACACACAGACGCATGCACACATGCACATGCATGCACGTGTACATACACCACACACACATGCACACATACACCACACATACAAACAGTTCAGTCAGCTGGGAAGAGTGGATAAAATAAGTGAAATGCTGATTCTGAAAGAGCAATAAAGCCAGGAGGCCTAGGGACAGAAGCAGCCACCATTACAGGCCCTGCAGTGTCAAGTCCAAGGGCCACATCCCAAAACAGACACAGTCAACTCAGTTCAGTGGGGCACTTTCTTGAAAGACAGCCTACCGAAACTCACTGCATTGGTTGCTTTTCTCATCTGTCTGAAAGAAACAAGGGAGGGTGGGTCTTAGGGTTCAGAGGGTGCAGACTGTGGTGGGGATCGAGGTAGCAGGAGCCATTGGAGGTGGTGGGAGTGTGGAGGCAACCCATAGGGGGACTCAGGAAGCCAAGCTTGGGCTGGGAATGGAGCGAGCCTGAGACCTTTACAGCCTTGTGCCCAGAAAGGTCCATGGCCTCTCAAACCAATACCACCATCAGGGCCAGTTAGAGACACTCACTCAACAGGAAATAGACTGAAGAACTCTATGCATGAACTTAAGTGTACTGTTGGAGACAGAGCAGCGCTGGCGGTGTGTCACCCTCAAGCCCAGCATGCAGGAGGCAGAAGGAGGAGGGTGAGGAGTTCAAAGTCATTCTCATCTACACAGTGACTTCAAGGCCAGCCTGGGCTACATAACACTGACTCAAAATACCCTTCTCCTGGCCAAAATGGCTTAATATTTGAAAATCTTAGCCTTTCGATGATGAACATAGAGAAACTGTCCATTTTCTCGGTAGATGCTCGCCCACCCCTGTGCTTGGCCTCTTCTCACCTCTGTGCTGGAGATCAAGCTTGGCTTTGCACATGATAGGTTAGTGAGCTCACTAGCTCTCAGCAAACAGCAGCTTCAGTGATCATCAGAGAAGAATGAACAACTACAGGGACTCCAGCACTCCCCCCCCCCCAGATGACGGGAAAATGCCATAAGGTCCCACGCATGATCTTGGTAGAGCTCCAGACATCTAATCTCTTATCTTTAACCAGTTGTTAAACCCTAGTGAGTATGATGGGCACACACCTTTAATAGAGACACTGAGCTGAGACAGAAGGACCTCAAGTTCAAGGCCAGCCTTGGGTGCAAAGCAAGACCTTGTCTCAAAAAAGTCAAGAGCTGGGAGTGTGGCTCAGCAATAGAAAGAAGGTCTAGAGTCACCCATTGAGTGGTTGAGGGTGTGGCTCAGTGGCAGAGCTCCCGCCTAGAATCCCCCAGTGAGGGGCTGGGAGCATGGCTCAGTGGTAGAGCCCCTGCCTAGAATCCCCCAGTGAGGGGCTGGGAGCATGGCTCAGTGGTAGAGTCCCTGCCTAGAATCCCCCAGTGAGGGGCTGGGGGTGTGGCTCAGTGGTAGAGCCCCTGCCTAGAATCCCCCAGTGAGGGGCTGGGGGTGTGGCTGGCTCAGATGTGCAGTATTTCTTAGAATGTGTAAAAAGCCCTGGCGTTCATCCTCAGCTCAAGAAACAAGTGAAGTGGACTGGTGAGATGGCTCAGTGGGTAAGAGCACCCGATTGCTCTTCCAAAGGTCCAGAGTTCAAATCCCAGCAACCACATGGTGGCTCACAACCATCCGTAACAAGATCTGACGCCCTCTTCTGGAGTGTCTGAAGACAGCTACAGTGTACTTACATATAGTAAATAAATCTTAAAAAAAAAAAAAAAAAGAAAGAAAGAAAGAAACAAGTGAAGTGTGGATGCACTGTCTTCTCATGGATGAAGCCTGAAGTTAAGAACCATGGTCATGATCATGCAGGGTTCAGGGCAGGCGAGACAGCCCATTATGTTTCTTTCCATCCTTAAAACGGAAAGTAATACAACTCAGGAAAGGACACTCTCCAACCTGGAAGCTATGCCGTGTGTTTCAGGTTCCCAGCGCTGTCGCCCACGCCTGGGTGAGTTTTGGTGATACAGCTGTCTTTGGGTTGTGTCTGCTCCTGTAAGTTCCCCCTCACCTATACTCCTGTGAGCAGCCACAATAAAACTCATTGATTCACTAAAGTGGACTTTGACGATATCCGCACTCTGGTCTGTTGTGGGCTCCCATCTGGAGTGAACAGTTGTGTGTTGCATCTCCCAAGGAAAAGTCTGTCACACAAAGTCCACAGAGAGAGGAAGTGGGTTCTTAGCTGCTAGGCCTGGCGGGGGTGGGTGGGTGAGGTGGGGAGTGACTTATGCAAGGTGTCCCCCCTTGATGTTTAAAATATTCTAAAAGCTACTACCTCAAGATGGACTTATTGTAAAGTCTGCCATGCCAGCACTTGGGAGACCGAGAAGGGAGAAACTGAACTTCAAGACCAGCCTGGGCAGTTTAGTGAGATCATGTCTCAAAGGAAAAGCAAGCAAGCGAGCAACTAAACAACCCACCAGAAACTAGTATAATACCAAACCTGTCTGTGTGAGCCACTCCCATGCCCATGAAAATGACCTTAATTATGCCCATTGGCTCACTAAACAAACAATCAAAACAGAAAAGTCTGCAAGTGGAAGTGTTCTGGGAATAAAAAGGAGTCCAGCCAGGAGTGAGAGAGAAAGGAGAGAGGAGGAAAAGAATCCAGTGCATTACACATGCATAAGATTGTCAATAAGAAGAAACACTAAAAATCGTTAGAGATAGAGGCTGGAGAAATGGCTCAGTGGCTAAGAGCACTGTTCAAGTCTTATGATGGCAGCTCACAGCTCTCTGTAACTTCAGTTCTAGGGGATCTGATGCCCTTATACAGATATACATGTAGGCAAAACAATGCGTGGAGATAACATGAATAAACTGAAAAATTATTTAATCAATGATGTGCAGCTTAAAGGATATGCAATTGTGTCCCAGAAGCTGTCATTCGACGTCTATGAGGGGTCTGTATGTAAGGTGCTTGCTGTCAAGCTTGGTGGCCTGAGTTTAGTCCCCAGAACTCTTTTAGGAGAAGGAGAGAACCCACTCCCTCCTAGAGCTTGTCCTCTGACTGCCATAGGTATATAGCACACAGGCTCCTTTCAACAACTAAAGAAATACATAGGAAAAAGAAAAGCTGCGTGGGATGACGGCACATGGCTTTAATCTCAGCACTAGGAATGCAGAGACAGGCAGATCTCTGTGAGTCTGAGGCCAGCTTGCTTTACATAGTTCCAGGGCACCCAGAGCAAATTAGTTGACTGTCAAAACAAAAAAAAAAAAGGGGGGGGGAGGGGGGTTCGGGGAGGGGCGGGATTAAGGCTTCGTGGCTCTTTAGCACCACTTTGTGGACTTCAGATGCTCTGCTGCTCCATGGTCTTGTGATGATGGCCTTCGACTCTTTTGAGCTATTCAGTCACATTCTGTGTGTTCTGGCAAGCTGAACCTGACTTGTAGCTGGCCAGTAACCTTTGCTCGGGCTGTGAAGGATGGGTTCCAGGATAGATGAGGCACTCCGGGCTTCAGTGATTAGAGACTACTAGAGTGCCACACATCTCAGGCTCATGGACACAGACTTATGAGGGGTCGGATGGTGTCTGTCACCCGAGCCTTTGCATCTGTACCCTGCCAGGGAGCCAGGTGTGGAAGAGCCCTGGAGATAGTCATGGATGGGTTTGGAGTCCTACAGGGCTGCTCTGAAGTACCGCAAATTAAGCTCTGAGGATGAGATGACTCCATCAGCCCCTGCTTTGCCAAGAGGCTCCCAGTGACACTTATGGTCTCCTTGGACTGGGATTATCAGCCAGTCCCTCAAACTTTGATTATTTAGCCAGGTGTGGTGGCACATGCCTTTAATCCCAGCACTCAGGAGGCAGAGGCGGGTGGATTTCTGAGTTCGAGGCCAGCCTGGTCTACAAAGTGAGTTCCAGGACAGCCAGGGCTACACAGAGAAACCCTGTCTCGGAAATCAAA
>NC_034608.1:11597008-11614912 GCF_900095145.1 Mus pahari | reverse complement strand
CACGCCCCCAGCCCCTCACTGGGGGATTCTAGGCAGGGGCTCTACCACTGAGCCACGCCCCCAGCCCCTCACTGGGGGATTCTAGGCAGGGGCTCTACCACTGAGCCACACCCTAGCCCCTCACTGGGGGATTCTAGGCAGAAGCTCTATTACAGAGCCATCATGCCCCTGCCTATTTTTGTTTTGTTCTTTTGATATATATATATATATATATATATATATATATATATATAATTTATATATCATATATATATATGTTTTGCCTGCACGCACGTGCGCCATGTGCATGCCTTTGGATCCACTGGTGCTAGAGTTAAGGATGGTTGTCAGCTACCATGTGGGTCGTGGGAATCGAACCCAGGTCCTCTGCAAGAGAGGAAACAAGTGCTCATAACTGTTGATCCATCTCTCCAGCCCTGATTTTTTAAAATATATTTGATATGTGTGTAGGCACATGCATGCCATGTCATATATATGGAGAATCCTGAGGACAACTTTTGGGCCCAGGGATGGAACTCATGCCTTCAGGCTTGGAAGCACACCCTCTTCAGCAGCTAATGGATCTCATAGCCCCTTTCATTTTGAGGCAGGCCTGACTGATTTTACAGATGACCACGGTCTCCAGGTTCTCCTGCCTCAGCCTTTCTAGCGCCCAGGCTTGCAGGCAGGCCTCCGTGCCGGGCACCTTCTCTTCCTCCACGCCCTGCTTCCTGCACAGGGCTCTGGGACTTGGCAGTGGCTCTGTCTTGTGGTTGTGCTGAGGGGTTTATGTGTCTGCCTAGGATTCAGGTTAGAATTTCCCTCGCTTGACCTGTAATTCTTTCTATATATCCTCTGGCCTCACTTAATGACGGCTACACTCTGAGGAGATGTCACAGAGTACCCTACCCAGATTCAGATGGACTTAGATTCCCTGGGTGATGTAGTCTTATGGGGGACATCATGGTCATGTGACCTGGTGTTGCCTAAACTGTTAAGATAGAGCCCAGGGCTCTGAGACCGAGTGTTCCTCCTTGCCTGTTTGGCTTCTAGAAACCATGAACGGCCAGCCAAGGTCATCATCCTGCTCCCCGGACTCTCTGCTGGCTGCTTCGCCTCGAGTCCCCGAGTCCCCGTTAGTGACAGCACCTGGCTTGCCCTTGATCCTGGAGTGCTGACGTTTGTACCCTAGCCCCTGGAGCTCACAGGGGAGCCCTGCTAGATTAGGGTTTCTGCTTCTGGCGCAGCAGTCCCCCTGAGGTCCTGGCTTCTGAGAAACACTCACTGGGCACAGTGGCACACGCATACCCGTACTCTTATCACCTGGGAGGTGGATGTGTTCGAGGGCAACATGGACTATGTGAAATCCTATCACAAAATAAATGAATAAATGACCAGAAGGCAGAATGGAAGCCAAGTGTGGACGCACCAAGGACCTGGGGGCTGGAGCATGGGATGTTCATGGTTATTCTACCTGGAGTTTGAGGCTAACTTGGGTTACATGATACCCTGGGTTAAAGAAAAAGGAGGAGGGGATTGGAGATATAACTCAGTGGTTCAGGAGGGCTTCCCTCCCTGCAGGGGATGCAGGTTAGGCTCCCGGGTCTATATGGTGTTTACATTCTCCTATAACTCCAGTTCCAGAGAATACACTGCCCTCTTCTGCCAACAACGGGCTTCTTCATGCAAGTGGTGCACATAAGTATATTCAGGCATACACATAAAACAATCTCCCCTGAAGGAAGAAGGAGGAGGAGGAGGAGGAGAAGGGGGAGGGGGAGGAGGAGAAGGGGGAGGGGAGGAGAAGGAGGAGAAGGGGAAGAAGGGGCAGGGGAAGGGGGAGGGGGAAGGGGGAGGGGGAATTTATTGATAGATGGCACAGATGGCCCAGTGGGTTACAGCACTGGCTACTTCTACAGTGGACTCAGAATCAGTTCCCAGTACCCACATGGTGCCTAACAGCTGCATGTAACTTCAGTTCCATTCTCTGGGTGATGTAGTCTTATGGGGGACATTATGGTCATGTGACCTGCTGTTCCAGGGGACTTACAACCCCCTTTAGCCTCAGGGATCACTGTACACACACGGTGTACAGACATACAAGCAGGCAAAGCAATCAATTACACTAAAGGAACAACTGGTGAGCACAGGCTGGAAGTGGGTGTGAGCTGTAAACCCAGGCCTGCCCTTGGCGACCAGTGAGGCTTTGTGTACCACAGGTATCAAACATCACCACTAAAAATTGAATCTGTGAGCCAGGCGGTGGTGGCACATTTGTTTAATCCCAGCACTTGGGAGGCAGAGGCAAGCGGATTTCTGAGTTCGAGGCCAGCCTGGTCTACAGAGTGAGTTCCAGGACAGCCAGGGCCACACAGAGAAACCCTGTCTCAAAAAAAAATTTGAATCTGTGGAGGACTTGCCACACATAGTCACATGCAGCAGTCCATGGAGGAAGACTCACTTGGTGGACACAGAAGGTGGCTGTTCATCTCACCCAGCTCCACACACAGGGATGCAGTTCCTGACACCTAGGACAAGGTCCCCAAGAACACCATGGACCCCTCTTTCCAACCATCCCAGGATGTCATTGGGATACACAGTCTCTTGTTTCCACGTGGTAACTCACACCAAGTCAGAAGGATAGACAACCTGAGACACAGGTTCTTCCCAGTGGTACACTGTGTCTGACCAGAAACACACTCACAGTGGCTCTAGTTGCACTGATCCTTCCAAATAACCGAAGGATCAGCTTGTCACCACATCCTGGTTTTAGTGACAACTGACTCCCACCATTGAAAACCAGGTCTGACCTCTCCACCCTCACTTTGGTTCCACTATCTCCCCTCTTCTGGGCACAGCCACTCGTATCCTAAGGGTGTGCTGCCTCCCCCCACCCCCACCCCCAGGGAGAAGGCAAGGGCCTTCACGTGCTGAGCCTCTCTGGTCCCTTGTTTAGTTTTAATCTCTCTTCTCTGTCTCTCTGTCTGTCTCTGTCTCTTTCTCTCTCTGTATATATATATATATATATATATATATATATATATATATATATATATACATACACATGTGTGCCACAGTGAGTTGTGGTGGTCAGAAGACAGCCTCTTATTGGGAAATTGTAGGCAGAAGCCCTACCACTGAGCCATGCCCCCACTGGAGGATTCTAGGCAGAGGCTCTACCACTGAGCTGTGCCCTCAGCCCCTAGGGCACTGGGGGATCCTGGACACCAGCTCTTCTGTCAATCCACGCCTCTACTATCGCCACTTTCTCATCATTGAGTAGTTCGGGATTAGCCGTTGTGGACAGTATGCTGTCTTTCCGTGACACATTGCGAGTCATCTGCAGTTACTGATCTCATACAGAGCATTCACAAGCTCTGTACACCCACCACACCATTATCTGTTAGCAGCTTGAATGTGTATAGGTCGGTGTCCACAGGACATCTGGAACAGACCATACACAAAGCTCAATGGAGCCTGTTAGTCTCCATCATCAGGTACTAAGATCTGAGCTCCCTGAAAGCAAGCAGCTTTGTGGTGTCTTGGGGCAAGTATCAGGTTGGCCCTTGAGTTAGTTGGTTTCAGTGCTGGGTTTCCATCTGCCGTGTCACTCACTGTCACTGTCACAGCTACCCTAGGTATGAGCAGCCACTGAAACTGGCCACCCACACAGAAACTCAACCTCTTTTTAAGGTTTGTATGCTGCTCTTTGGAGAACATCTTTTGGTATTTACTTCACAGGGAGAGCTCATATCTGCGCCGTGGCATGCATGTGGAAGTTAGGGCACAGTTTATGAGAGTTGACTTTCTCCTTCCACCATGTGGGTCCTGAGTATTGAACTTGTGTTCTCTAGTCTTGGTGGTGGTGGCTTTAACCAACTGAGTCATCTCAACAGCGCTGGGTTTTATGCTGTGTTCTTTGTAGGAATTCATTGTGTGTGTGTGTGTGTGTGTGTGTGTGTGTGTGTTCGTGTGTGTGCGTAGGCCAGAAGGCAACTTGTAAAGAGTCTGCCCCTTCCTCCCTCCATGTGATTCCTGGGGGTCAAACTCAAGTCATCAGTTTTGGCTGCAAGCACCTTTACTCGCTGAACTATTTTGCTGATCCCCGTAGCCACTTTTAAAGTCCAGTTGTGCCTAGTATAAGATGCCAAGTACAAGTAGGATGACTTCAATAATAGTATCCATTTTGAGACATAAAATTTGGAGGGCAGCTTGTTACACAGCTACAGCTAGCAGATACACATGGTATTTCAGAGCAGGAATCAGGAGAAAGATGGCCAGTGACTGTTAGCATTTGTGGTTCTTCCAGTTTCAAGTTACCAAGGACTTAAAATCTTAGAAGACAAAAAAGAATTTTGATTTGCATTTTAAGACTTTATTATTTAAAAAAAGGAAAAGTAGAAGAATGTCAGAGAAGGGAGGTGGGGGAGGCAGAGGGCAGGAAGATGGAGGATTCTCCCAAACGTTGGATCCAGGTGACCCTCCTTCCTTGACTATCGTTGTCCAACCCCAGTCTCTTCTCTGTCCTGGGTTGAGGCCCCAGCCACCATCTTCTTCAGACCTTGGCCCAGTTCTCTGCCAGGTCCTGGGCAAAGGGGAGGGCAGAAGAAGGGTACAGGACCTGGAGACTTTGTCTTTGCCCTTGAGATACCCTCAAGTGGGCTCTTGGTCCTCAAGCTTCTGGGGGCCCCAGGGAGGTAGGCGTTGAATGGGGTGGGAGCTTTGGAGGTGAAGTCCTGAAGCCCAAGGACCAGCAGGGACCAATTAGGTGCAAGGCTGATGGTCATAGTCAGAGGCTGGGGCCTTCCTGTGGGAAGGAAGGTAGAAAGTAATGCATTGGTCTCTATGATGTGAATAGATGGGTTGGACAGATGCTGCGTGAGCAGATAGATGAATGGTGGGTGAATAGGTGGATAACGAATGAGTGTATGTATGTATGGATGGCCGTGTAGAAAGGTGAAATGGGTGAGTGATGGATGAGTAGGTGGATGAATGGATAGATGGATGGATGGATGATGAATGGATAGTGAAGTGGGTGAATGATCAATGGGTGGATAAATGGATGGATAGGTAGACAGGTAGGTGAACAGGTAGATGATGGATGGGTAGATGGGTGGGTGGATGGATGGGTAGACAGGTGAATGGGTGGATGGATAGATAGATGTATAGATATGTAGATGGGTGGGTAGATAGAAAGATGGATGAAGCATCTTCTCATCACCCTTGGAAAATTCTCATTGGGTTAGGTTCACTGCTGGAGTTTAATGAAGTGATGAAGTAATGAGAGTGATGATCCCTCGACTTCACTAACTCACCTTCCTTTTGAACCCAGTCTCTATAGGTAATGCCACTCTCCTTCTAAGTTCAGATTCATCCCCATTGATCCTGGAAAGCAAAAGAAAAGGTCAGTGAGCCTTCCTGCCCACAGGTACCCTAATACCCCATCGCTCCTTCTGTTACCCATGGTTCTTCACCAGGATCAAATGAGTCAAGTGTTTTAAGAAGGCTCTGAGCCAAGCAGTGGTGGCGCACACCTTTAATCCCAGCACTTGGGAGGCAGAAGCAGGCGGATACCTATGAGTTCAAAGTCAGCCTGGTCTACTGAGTGAGTTCTAGGACAGCCAGGGCTACACAGAGGAAACCCTGTCTTGAAAAAGGAGAAGGAGTTGGATGAGGAGGAGGAAGAAAAGGAGGAGGAGGAAGAGGAGAAAGAGGAAGAGGAGGAGGAGGAAGAGGAGAAGGAGGAGGAGGAAGAGGAGAAAGAGGAAGAGGAGGAGGAGGAGGAAGAGGAGGAGGAGGAAGAGGAGGTTCCGGCCTTTTAAGAAAAACTAGTCTTTAATTTGGCTGAGTCTGGTGATATCTTGTGCCCCCTGTTTGGAGGTCAGCCATGAATCATTTGTGAACTGAGACTAAAAGGTGTGTGGTTAGAAGTGGAGCCTGGTATAGGAAGTGGCTCAGCAGGGACAGGGAACTTACCCGGTGTCCTGACTGTCACTTGTGGCTGAGTCTCTGTGAAGCCTGCCATGGGCTGGCCCTCAGGGTTGAAAGATGCACCCTGCCCTAGGAAAGGGGTTGGGGTGTATGGTGAACCTCAGGAGGCTTACAAGGGTGCTACTGTGCAGACAGAACGCCAGAAGCCCTGTGGAGGGAGCTAAGGCTAAGGCTCAGGTCCAGGAGCACCTCAGAATGGGTTGGGGCACAGGCAGAGGCTCGGGAGCCCCTTAGGGAGAGTTGAAGTAAGACAGATTCCCTAGGGATCACAAGAATAGGATTGGAGCCAGATGAGATAACACACACCTTTAACCCCAGCACTTGAGAGGCAGAGGCAGGCAGATCTCTGTGCATTCAAGGGAAGCCTGGTCTACAGAATGAGTTCCAGGCTAGCCAGAGCTACATAGTGAGACCCAGTGTTAAGAATAAAATTAAAATTTGTCAATACTTAATTTAGAAAAAAAGATGATATTTGGGGTGTAGACAGGGGTGGGGAGCCCATGGAAGGGAGTCGGGGTTTAGGTGGAGCCACAGAAGCTCCAAGAAGGGATCAGGGTACAAGATGAGCCTTAGAAGCCTCAGAAGATGTGGTGTAGACTCAGGCACAGGAGGCCTGGTCCTACCTGAGACTGGAGGAATTTTCTGTCCCTTTTGTACCTGTGCGATTAGACTGGTCAATCATGGGCTGCACTATTCGTCTCCGGGCATTAATAAACCTGGGAAGTGATGGGGAAAAGGAAAAAAAAAAAACTGTGAGGAAGTCAAGGGGTCAGAGAACCGCAAGGAGGGACAGCAGAAGGAATCCAGATCCGGGCTGCCAAGAACAAGGAGTGGGAGACGGTGTTTCAGCACCGCGGACAGCACCCAGCCCAGTCACTCACCAGTTGTTCACCTGCAGGATGGTGAGCCCCGTGTCCTGGGCCAGCTGTTTCTTTTGCTCTTCTGAGGGGTACGGGTGCTGCAGCCACCAACAAGAGTCATTCTGCCTGCCCCGCTGGTGTCTGCTCCCTAAGGTCTAGCCTGGTATAACTGGTCCCCAAGGCAGGAGAAGGGTGGGAGAGCCACTCTCCCTCCCTGGTCAAAGGGGTGGAGCCCAACAAAGCCTTGGGCAATTTACTTCCCACCCCCACCTTTCACAGCAACTAGAGGCAAGTTGGGCAGGAGGGGGCTCGTACTCTGGGGAGGCAAGCAGCCCCACGCATCTAGTCCTACTCAAGGAGTCCAATGGGGTCCTTTTACACCTTTTTCCGCTTCCAATATATACTGCTCCGCTGTACCTCCTACACTTAGGTTTCTTCCTGAAGCAATGACTGGCCTCAAAGTTGCTATGTAGTTGAGGACAGCATTGCCTCCTGAGTGCTGGGGTGACAGGTGTGCCCCACAAACCACACCTTCTTTATGTAGCACTGGGTGGAATCCAAGACTTTCTTACCTTACGCCAGCAATCCACCAAACTTAACTACGGCTCAAATCTCCTGTTTAAAATTATATTTATATTCTCATTCTCTCTCTCTCTCTCTCTCTCTCTCTCTCTCTCTCTCTCTCTCTCTCTCTCGTGTGTGTGTGTGTGTGTGTGCACATGCACAAGCCTGCATGTGGAGGTCAGAGGACAACTTGTGGGAATCAGTCCTCTCTTTCCATCAAATGGGTCCAAGGACCAAACTTAGGCTTTGCAGTAAATATTCTTACTTGCAGAGCCATCTTAGTATCCCTGGTCTTTCGTGTGTGTGTGTGTGTGTGTGTGTGTGTGTGTGCAACAAAGAAGCTTCCCATGTAGCCCAGGTTGTCTTCAAACTGAGAATCCTCCTGCCTCAACCTCCTGAGTGCTGGAATTGCAAGCATGGGCTGTCATTTCCAGTTCTAAACAGTTTCCTCTGTTTTTAGTCTGTCTTCTTTTAGCCTCTCCATGTATGCTTATTAGTCTCCCTCCACAAGGCAGTGTGGTACAAGAGTTAAGGCTAGATTGTCTGCATTTGAAACTATGTCTGACTGGGTGGCCTGAAGTGAGACCCTTACGCTCTCTGGGCCTTGACTTCACAGTGTATTTAGCAATAGATCATCCTCCACAGGGTATCCTGGGACAGGTGGTGTGTGGATGATTGATGGGCAGGTGAGTTGAAGGATGGAACAGGGGTTGCTGGGAGGACCTATCTCTGGGTGGCTCATAGATGGGGCTTGGCCTTTGGAACCGTGACCTCCCTCTCTCTGTGTCCATTTCAGCCCAATCTGAAGACTCTCACCGAGAGATGCTGGAACAACCAGGCCCTCATGATGTTGGTGGCCACTTTGGGGAAGATCCCCCTCTTCTTGTTCCGTCTGCGTTCCAGGTCCAGGTCCTCATCCTCTCCTGCAGAGCTGGGAGAGGCTACGCTTGTGTCCAGCCCATCTCCTGGGGCCGGGAGGGAGACATGCCCAATTGGTGCTGGTAAGCAACGTAGGACCACAACACCCTCACCCAAGACACCAGACTGCAGCTGTGTCCCTGGGAATCTCCTTGGAAGTCTAGCCTTAATCCTCAGAGCAACGCCCACGTTTCCTCTGTCCCTCTTAAGTTTCTCACCTTGGTCACTTGAGTTGTCCCCACTCTGGGAGGCCAGGCCTCCGCTGGATGGACCTGGGGTCCCCAAATGTACAGACCCACTGTCCTCATGGTCTCTGATCCATGTAGTATTCTAGGAAACAAGAATGGGAGGTCAGGGGGAAAGCTTAGGGAACCCGGGCTCTGTAGGTAAAACCTGTACCCGATCTTCCGGTTGTGTGATCATAGGTGAGTGACGTCGCCTCTCTGTGCCATTTTCAACTGTGAAATGGAAGACAATAGCAGCTCCCCCCTTTGGTATGAAAGCTCACCTATGTGCAGGTGAATAGTGATTGGCAGGTAAGCAGAAGCTAGCGGTCTACAGGACACGTTCGTCGGACACCCTCAGGACCTGAGATAACCTCAGACTTCATGCCTCACTCTGAAAGCTGGGGTGGTGAAGCCCATTAATCCCAGCACTCAGAAGGCTGAGGTAGGACTGCCCTGAGTTCTCAGGAACTCTGGATCACAGGATAGAACCCTTCTTCAAAAGAGTAATGAGCTACACAAAAAGGCAAACAAAACCTTTCTCGTTTTGAGCTGGGATACTGGGGCAATGGGTGTCCTCTCACCCCCAGCAGGAGACTGGGCTCATCTCAGCACCCAACCCATTAACGTGCTCTGGCAAGCCATGAATATTAACTAAGTGGGGAAAGTACAGGCTATAAATAGCCTCTCATTAGTTCAGGTTGGATTTTTTTTTTTTTTTTTTTTTTTTTTAGTGAATTTACACTGAACTTATGAAAAAATTCTTTCCATATGTGTTGTCTTTTATTCAGTGCTGGGAACAGATCCTAAAGTATCCTTCATGCTAGGCAGGGGCTCTACCACTGAGCCACGCCCCCAGCCCCTCACTGGGGGATTCTAGGCAGGGGCTCTACCACTGAGCCACACCCCCAGCCCCTCACTGGGGGATTCTAGGCAGGGTTTCTGCCCCTGAGCCACACCCCCAGCCCCCCACTGGGGGATTCTAGGTGGGTACTTTACCACTGAGCCACATCTTCAGTTTTCAGAATTTCATAAAGGGGGTTCAGGTCCTATTTTTGTTTGTAGACTTTTTTTTTTTTTTTTTTTTTTTTTTTGAGATGAGGGTCAGTCTGCAGCCCAGTCTGGTTTGAAAACATACTGTGTAGTTCAAGATGGCCTTGAGCTCACAGTGATCTTCCTCCCTTAGCCTTCAGGGTTTTGAAATTCCAGGCCTATACCACCATGCTAGACTTTCCCCTGAGACTTTTATGTATTGTATAACTGAACATGACTTTCTGAGTGTGAGTACTTATCCCTTAGACCCAGGTGGCAGCACTGCCCACAGACAGTCTGTGTGTGTGTCTCTGTGGGGACATCTCTGTGTGTGTGTGTGTGTGTGTGACCTCCAGGTAACTGTCCTTTGAGGATAGCTGCGGATGTGTGAAGTCTGAACAGGGACCTCCCTGGGAATGATGTCCAGCCTTCTCATGTAAAGTTCTCCTGAGACTCTGATGAGTTTGGAGACAAAGGGTCTGTGTGTGTGTGTGTGTGTGTGTGTGTGTGTGTGCATGCCAGAGTCATATCTGGTGCCTTGTTCAAATTTTCTCCCTTATATACTGAGGCAGGGTCTCTTGCTGAACGCAGAGCTCACCGATACAGTCTAGCTAGCTGGCTTGNCTTGCTGAACGCAGAGCTCACCGATACAGTCTAGCTAGCTGGCTTGTTTCATAGATCCCTGTCTCTGCCTTGTAGGTGCTGGGATTAGAGTCAGGCTATTAGACTCACCCAGCATCTACATGGCTGCTGTGGATCCAAATTCCAGTCCCTAGGCTGTCATGGTGAGTACTTTTCTCATCGAACTGTCTCTCCAACCCCAACCGAGAGTTTGTGAGTCTCTCCTGTGTGATAGTGTGTGGATGTACCCCAGGAGTCTTGCAGTGTACCTGTCTCTGACTTTGGGCTGTGTCATTGCTGGATCTGTTGACAGCATCTGGATGCGACCCTCAGATGACTTTTTCTAGTGGAGGTAGCTGCTATGCATGTAACTATTACCTATTGTGCTGAGCTGATTCCAGTTTATTTACCTTTATTTATAAGTCTATATAGATGAATATGAGGCTACATGGCTGCTGGACAACAAGGGCTTTTGGGTCAGTCTCTGTCCAAGTGTGACCTTATCTGAGTTTGTTCAGCAGTATCTAGAGCTCTTTGGCTCCATCAGAGATAGCTGTGTGGTAGTGTGTATGTGCTGTGGTTATACTTCAGTGGCAGTCCAGGAGTGCCTGTATGACCTGTGCTATTATCTTGTAGCCATGGTTTGTTTGAGGATGTGCAACAGCTCTATAGTCTGTGCTATTGACTCATGACTGTGGCTCGTTTGGGGACTTTTTGGGTGGCTGTAGGGTCTGTGCTACTGTCTCATTGTTGTGGCTTGTTTGAGGATGTGCAACAGCTCTATGGTCTGTGCTATTGCCTCACGACTGTGGTTTGTTTTGGGACTTTGGGTGGCTATAGGGTTTATACTACTGTTTCATGTTCATGGTTTGTTTGAGGATATGCAACAGCTCTATGGACTGTGCTATTGTCTCATGACTGGGTTATTTCAGGACCTTGGGTGGTAGGGTATGTACTACTGTCTTGTGGTTGTGGTTTGTTTCAGGAGGTGGTACTCATTATGGTCTGTTGAGTATGGCTGTCTATACCTGACTTAGGCTGGTTGGTTGTGTATATGTGTCTATGCCAGCTGTATTTGTGTGTTGTTGTGACATGGGAATGTGAGTGTATTGTACACTTCATAGTTAACATTTCTGAAGTGTTCAGATGTGAAACATGTCTTCCTGCTGTATTCATGCCTAGCTGTCATTGCCATGAAGTACATAGTGGCCTGTTGATGCCCACCTGGTCTGGGAGGCTGGGGCAGGAGGCTGCGTAGTCCTCAAGGTCCTCCCTGCAACCACCATCCCGATCCTCAATCACCAGGTCTATGGGCATCTTCCCCTTGAGGCAGGTGATGTAGCGGTGACAGAAGTTGTCGCACAGGTCGTGGACCTGGGAGGGCAGCGGGGTACTGGGGGGGCCACCCGGGGGAGCCAGGGCTGGGGTATACGGGGTGAGGGAGCATTCTGCTTCCACTCCAGTGGGGAGTAGGGAGAGAGGAGTTAGAGGGTGGGGGTGGGGCAGGTGCAAGTGAGACACCCTCACCTTCTCCAGCTCCAGCAGGTGGAACCGGAGTACCTGTATGGCCTGGACCATCTGCAAACAGAGAGGAGGAAGAAAGAAGAGCAGCTAGGTGTGGAGGTGCACACATGGAATCCCAGCTACTTGGAGGGGGCTAAGGCAGGAGGATTGCCCACAAGGACCAGTATGGGCTACACGGTAGGTTCCTGGACAATAGGGTGAGATACTGTTATTATTATTATTATTATTATTTAAGATAGAGAAATATCCTTAAGACAGTACAGCAAAGAAAATGACAGGAACAGAACAGAGAAACCAACTGGGCCAAAGGAGAAACAGAGTCAGGCTTAGTAAGTCAGCATTAGGAAAAATTTGACTGACGGCTAAGGTAGAGAGAGAAGCAACAGGAAGAGAGTCCATCACACAGGGAGCCGAGAGGTGCACAGCCTGTACCCCAGATCTGCCTGCTCTCTGCTTTTGTGCCCACCTTCACCTAGTGAACTACATTTCCCAGCGAGCTTTGCCAAAGGAAGTGCTAGTGTGCGAAGAAAGGGTATTTCTCACCAGCTTCCTCTTTCTCCCTTCTCACCCCTGCACTACGTAGGGCAGTGATATCACTTGCCTCGGCTCCTTCATGAAGCTAGAGTGGCAGAGTTGAGATTCGGTCTCTGACCACCTGGAGTTCTCAAATGGGCAACGCTCTTGTGGTTTGTAAATGTGGGCTAGTGGTTTCCTGTCCTCACCCCTCAGCCAACCCCAGGAATACAGGTGAAGGGAAAGGACAAGGGCTGGCTGCGGAGGGGACACGGGGAGGGCCTGGGCCTCACCAGGTTGTCCAGCTCCGGGTTGGAAGAGAACAGCGGCCTCTCGGAGCGGATCTGGGAGGGAGAAGAGAGGCCAGGCAAGGTGGTCCCGCCTCCTGCCCGCCCTTCTTGCTGCCTCCCCTGGTTCTTCATTCTGGGGCTGCCCACCTGCTTAGCAAAGGCAGCAATATCCTCATTGAAGGAGTCAGAGGAGCAGACGTCACCACCTGGGGGTGAGCCCAGTCCAGCCGAGGCCCCATCACGGGGCGAGCATGTAGCCAGTTCACACTTCTCAAAGACCAGGGCCAAGAGCGGGAAGAGGGGGTGTCTGTGGGGACAGGAAAGTGGGCATTCGTGAAGGGAAATAGGGAGTGCTCAGAGACAGACACGAGAGAAACAGACCCTGAGAGACACAAAGGACACTCTGGGGGAGCCCTGCCTGTCCCTAGACCCACTCACCCATAGATGTCATCCTTCTCTCTCTTCAAGCTGTCGCTGTCCAAGCCTGGAGCTTGGAGCTGGGGTGGCCGGTGTGGGGTGTAGGGCCCAGGGGCTCGAGGTACTGAAGGTGCTGCCTCTGTAAAGCTGGCCAGGGCTGGCGTGTGCTCTGTAATGCCGGGGTAGTGGCTCAGCTCATCATACTACAAGAGAAGGGGCAAGGCCCGGGGAGGTTAGTGTCCCCAGGGCTCAGTCTCCTTACCCAAGGTCACACAACGTGTACTTCAGTATCCAAGGATCCCGACCTTTGCAGAATCACAGAGAGCAGTCCAAGCAGGCAGGGGAGTCCTGCTCAGGACCCCAAAGGGGTATCTAGGAAGGAGTTGGATGGCTAGTAGCTGAGGGAGAGATAATGGCAAAGAAGCATAGAGACAGAGATATTGAGGGAGCCAGCCAGGGAGGGAGAACAGTGAGGGAAGCGCAGGGTCTGACAGGAGGTATAACTCAGAAAAATCCAAAAAAATTCACCTGCATATGCACAGCTTCTTCCTACTTATTTTACAAGTGTATGTTTTATTTTTGTAGTATTGGGTTCCAGGGCCTGGTGAATCCTAGGCAGGGGCTCTACCACTGAGCCACGCCCCCAGCCCCTCACTGGGGGATTCTGGGCAGGGGCTCTACCACTGAGCCACGCCCCCAGCCCCTCACTNGGCAGGGGCTCTACCACTGAGCCACGCCCCCAGCCCCTCACTGGGCCATTCTGCGCAGGGGCTCTGCTAGCTTTGTTTGGTTTTGAGATAGACTCTTACTTTGTAGCCTATGCTGACCTGGAACTCAGAGCAATCCTCCTGCTTTGACCTCTGGAGTGCTGAGATTACACTACACACCTCTGAATGTCTTAACAACTTATCCTATCCAACATGTAAATCCACCATACCCATATCCACACACAGTTGGGCACACAGCCGACATACACACGCACACACGCATGTGATACACATGCGTATATATGCTATAGTGTATGTTCTTCAGAGCATGCAGGCTTAGAGCACAACACCCCGAATTTCAAGAGACAACTCTATACACACACACACACACACACACACACACACAGACATTCACATAACTTACAGAGACAGACAGACAGACAGACAGAGTGCACCTAGCACCAAGTCAGAATTGAATGAATGAGGAAATGAAAGACATTTAGCACAATCTGACAACAGTCAATAAATACATTTGGGGGAGGGTAACCCCATTCTACCATGCAAACAGTCCCAACCAGAACCAAGATTAAAGGAGCCAGATTTCTGGGTCCTCCTGTTACAGAATCACCATGGGGCAGCAGGACCTGTGATCTCCAGGTAGAAGACTGTTCTTAGCACTGGGGAAACTGGGGCTCCAAGAGGCAAAGGGCTCACTGGTATGAGGCAGAGGGTCCTGTGTTCCCCAGCCGACCTGGGCGCACTGGGCCATCTGGGTGGCTGTCACTCCTCTTTTGCTTCCGCAGGCTAACTTCTCTAAGCATCCTGAAGTAAATTCACCTGCTCCCTGCTGCTCACTGTGAACCCAGACGACGGGGTCTTTACCTCCTGCCAGGTCCGTCTCCAAACCTCCCTACACTCAGGGCTCCCATCTCTCCCCGGCTCTCCCTTGTCTGGCAGCTTGGTGAGATGTCCCACCCCTAACCCCAGGGTGGGTCTCAGACAACAGAAGCCAGAGGAAAAGCAGACAGGAAGAGGATAGAGATGGGGAAGACCCAAGAGATAGAGGGAGTAGGGGAGCGGGGGGGGGGGGATGAGGGGGAGAGAGTGACAGAGAGGAACAGAGGGAGGGGCAGAAGGGACTCTAAGGGGCAAAAAGGGACATTTAGAGGCAGAAAGGGGCTCAGGGCGGGACGGCACGGCCACCTACCCTCCGGGCCATGAGCCGGCGCCGCCTGTCCTGGGCTCGGGAGGTTACGGCCTGGGGCTCATCGCGGCGGGAGGTCCCCGAGGTCCCCGCCGGGTGCCAGGGTCTCCGAGTGGCCAAGACCCGGGGATCGCGGCCGAGGGTGGCGGCGGCTCCTCCGCTCACACGGGCCCGGCCTGTGTCACATCCGGAAGTTCACGCGGAGACGCTTAACCCGCTGTCTGCCAGAACGGGGCCTCCTCCCGAGCGGCCCCTCTCCTGTCTTGTCCCTCCCCTCGCCTCTGAGTCCCCTCCTCCCTCTCCTTCTCTGCCCCCCCCCCCCCTTTCTCCCTAGTCCTCTATCTCCAGGGTTTGCCCTTTGTTCCTCACTATCTTACTCTCCTCTCCCCTCTCCTCTCATCCCCTCTCCTCCCCCTCCCCCGCTTCTTCCCTCCATGCTGTCCCCTCCCTCCTCTCCTCTTCTTGGGCTCCAGGTCTGCCTCCACCCACCTTGGCCTTTGTACGTCAGATTCGCGGGGTCTTGTGTCTGGAGCTTCCCGCGGTCCCCTCTTGGTCCTCTCTGCTTCTCGCTCTCTCCCTGCCTGGCCGCCAGGGGTCTGCAGTAGCTTTTTGCCCCTCCTCTCTGGTCATTATTCTGTCCCTGTCTCTCCTGTCTAACTATGAGGCGGGATTAGAGCAAACCAGGCACAGGAAAGAACCAAACTTATATTTTAGTTTGTCTTCTTGCTCCGTTCCGTTTCTGTCCCTTGTCTCCCCTGGGGGGACGAGGGTGCTATCGCCCCGAGGCTCCAGTGTGTGTCTAGAAGTGGCAAAGTATTGAGTTGTTGTGCTTCCCTCGGGGATGTGTGTGCCTCTGTCCTTCTGAGCTCTCTTTTCAGGAAGGCCCTTAGTCTGGATGGAGTCCTCTCAGCTGCCCCCAGGGGAGCAGCCTGGGACCTCCAAGCCTTGCGGGGATGGGAGGGGGTGGGGTGGGATGGGGTGTAAATCATGGATCTAGCCACTGAGGAGGTGCAGACAAAATCTGTCAGTCAAACCCCAAGACAAGCTTTGGAGTGGAATTCCAGTGGCAAAAAGTAATTGTGCCAGGAGTGTGTGGCACTCGGGGAGACTGAGGCAGGAGGAGCATGAGCTGGATGCAAGCCTGCTTATATGGTAAGATTCTGTCCCCAAACCCGAGGAAAAGAGGAGGGTGTGATGATGTGGGCTGGGGGAGGAAGAGGAAGGAAGGAAGGAAAGAAAGGGAAACTGAGAAAGAGACAGAGAAGGGAACAGAATCAGAGAGAGAGAGAGAGAGAGAGAGAGAGAGAGAGAGAGAGAGAGAGAGAGAGAGAGAGGAGCCTGCTCACTTGCTCGCTCACTGTTGGTGGTGTGAGCCCTGCTGGGCTAGCTGGAGGTACATTTTACGACTCCCATAAACAGCGCCTGGCACTCCTTCATCTTCTCTGCTGGAAATAAAACAAAAGCCAGGGCAGGGGTGACAGGTGGGGAGGGCCTGAGACATGATGTATCCAGAGGCTGCGGAGGGAGGAGGGAAGACTAGGGGGACAGGGCCCTGCTTTTTCTCAGTTCCTGGAGGGTCTCCTCTTATTGTCCCCGAGTCTGCCCCTCCCTCTCCTCACTCTGTCCTGTCACCTGGGACACCCACAGATCCTGATAGAGTCCAGGCCTTTCTCCAACATGCCTTTCACTCTCTGCTACAAACCAGGGCTCTAGATTTCAGGGGGCCCTGCCTGAGTGTGGGCTTATCACACCGAGTGGGGTCCCCCTTCAAGTCTCCACTTTGGCCCTTTGAGGCTGGCAGAGAGTGGGGTTGGCTACACACATCCACCCCCAACATAGGTACTGTGGGGTAGAAAATTAATCTAAGTGACTTTCAATTAAATGTGTAAAGACCCCTGTCGGCTCTTCCCTCCCTGACTACCCTCAGTGGAGCTTTGTGGGGGGGGGGGACACAGCAGTTTAGGGTCACAGCTGATCTGTATCTTGGGGCAGTCACCTTTGTCCTTGTGGGACTGGATTTTTGGGTAGGGGGATGACAGGGTCTCATGTGACCCAGGTTAACAAACTCTATACAATAAAGGATGACCTTGATGCATGATCTTCCTGCCTCAGCCTCCTGAGTGCTAGGACTCATTGCTATGCCCAATTCAGAAGCTGAGTTGGAGCCAGGGAGCCACCTCACTCAGTCTAGGGTGGAAGGAGGAAAAGGGGTGGACAAAGAAGGGCACGAGGGTTTGGTGGTGACAGAAATGAGAGGATGTGTGTGCCCACAGAGAGCTAGCTGCTGTTACTCTGAGCAAGAACAATCTAACAGTTCCCAGCAAGAAGCAGGGGCTAGGGCTCGTGGGCATAAATCTTTTTAATTAATGAAAGGAACTGGGGGGGAGGGGGGAGATGGAGAGTGTCTGGGTGAGAAGTTGATAGGAGAGGCAGTGGCTGCAAGAAGGAGGCTGGCAGAGTTCAAACGCCCCAGTCTAACACACCTGCATATATTTGCACATGTGTGCGTGCACATGTACACACACACACGCGCGCACACACACACACACACACACACTGGACCCTTTCTCTGGGACAAGAGGAGCTGTGGCAGCCAGGGGGGCTTATTGGCTAGTGTCCCCTCTGGGAGGGTGGTATTTGGGCCACTCTACATGCATCTGGATGGAGCTGGGGAACTGCGCTGGGCTCTGCTTGTGTAGCTGCTTGGGACTGCTCCTGTGTGACCCCACTTAACCCAGGGAAGGGCCCCAGACTGCATCCAGCACCAGCCCTAGCTGAGAGCATGGGGGTTCCTAAGTCTTCCCAGCTCAGTCTCCTGGGCAGGACTCTCCTACCTGGCCTCAAGCCATGGGGACTGTGACGATGATAGATCATAGCCTCAAGGTTCTCAAGGGATCGCAGCACCTCCTCTCTGTCTCTGTCTCTTCTTCTCTTTCTTTCTCTCCAACTGTCAGTCTGTCTCTGTCTCTGTCTCTCTGTCTCTGTCTGTCTGTCTCTGTCTCTCTGTCTCTCTGTCTGTCTGTCTGTCTGTCTGTCTGTCTGTCTGTCTGTCTCTCTCTC
>NC_034608.1:11591651-11596728 GCF_900095145.1 Mus pahari | reverse complement strand
TCTCTCTCTCTCTCTCTCTCTCTCTCTCTCTCTCTCTCTGTGTGTGTGTGTGTGTGTGTGTGTGTCTTCCTCTATCTCTATCTCTCAGACCTGCCATCTGCCTCTCTGATTTTCACTACACCCCAGGTCCTCTCTGCCTAGCCTGGCTGCAACAGAAGGAATCATTTATCTAAGGAGCCCTCCTCACTGCAGGCCTGGCCATCCATCACAGCAGTGGTGACTGGGGCAGCTCGTTTGTCACCTGCAGCCTGCTGCCCTCCCCTCCCACCCCACCAAGCAATCATTCCATTAGCCATGGCTGTGCAGTCCCAGGGAGCAGTGCCTGACCCCAGGGAGAGGAGCAGGAGGCTGCCTCTGTCTGCCCCAGGCGCTCACCGCCCACCCCCATCCTTTTCTCTCCAACTATTTTTCCCTGGCCCTTTCTGTCCCTACTCAGTCTCCTCCCTCTGCCAGCTGTGACCTCTCCCTTGGTCTCATGGCTGAGAGTCTCCCCCCTTCTCATCCCTCTCCCCACTCCCTCTTCCTACTTTCCTTCCTCCTCCTCCTCCTCCTCCTCCTCCTCCTTCTCCTCCTCCTCTTCTCTGTGCCCCCCTGACTTCCCTGTCCCTATCTTGGTCTGCAGCCCCTGTCCCATCTCAGCCTCTCTTCTCTTTTTGAGTCTCATCAGTCTGCCTCCAGATGTCCGTCCTCTTATGATTCAATCTTTCATTTCTGTCTGTTAGCCTCCATTTTTCTTCCCCTTCCTCAGGGAGCACGGAGGGAAGAGAGAAGAGAGCAGAGAAGGGGGTGAGAGGGAGATGGGGCCAGGATAGTCCCTTCAGCACCGTGAGGATGATCCGAGGAGTGAAGCACCCTGAAGCTGGGAACGACCCTTATCCTGTTCCTCCTACCTTCTCAGAAGTCCTCCCTAGAGTCTAACCTCAATCCTCGTGGGATTGGGGAAGCTCCTTGGATAGACCAGAAGGTATGGGCTGGAAGTTGGCCATGAGTGTGTCCAACCCTCTGCGAGTAGTGACTCCCCTTTCCAATACCCATCGTAACTGCTGTGAGGCATGAAGACCTGACTCAGAGCCCCAGCACCCTAGTATTTTATCTGGTACAATGTACAGCAATATAAAAGTAACCAATACAAGGAAGGGGGCTGGAGAGATGGCTCAGTGGGGAAAAGCACTGACTGCTCTTCCGAAGGTCCTGAGTTCAATGCCCAGCAACCACATGGTGGCTCACAACCATCTGGAACGGGATCCGATGTCCTCCTCATACACATAAAATAAATAAATTTAAAAAAAAACTAACTAATATGGAAAACTGGTACCAGAGAATGCTGTGAGCAAGCCTGAGCATAAGGCTGTTTAGCTTTAAGAAGAGGATCATAGGATAAATTGGGAAGGGTTTGGAGACTCAGGCTGGAGGAACCCTGGCCAGGTCAGTAGGGACCTGGGTGGAAGCTTAGAGGGCCAGAATGCCACACAGATGCAGACTTCAAAGGGGAGGAAGGTTTCTCGGAAACGGGGCTAGGGCCCATTTGTGTTCCACTCTGAGGAAGAGTTTGGGCCACATTCTATCCATGTCTTGAGACTCTGTGGGAAGCTATGAGGGTTATTTTTTTTTTTTAGAATTATTTATTATTATACATAGGTACACTGTAACTGACTTCAGACACACCAGAAGAGGGTATCAGATCTCATTACGGGTGGTTGTAAGCCACCATGTTGTTGCTGGGACTTGAACTCAGGACCTTTGGAAGAGCAGTCAGTGCTCTTGCCCACTGATCCATCTCACCAGCCCGAGGGTTAATTTTTAACTATCCATTTTTCACAACCGAGGACCACTCCAGAACACCCAAGCGATCATTGTGGAAGATGGAGTGGAAAGACTGTAGGAGTTAGAGGTGGTGGGTGACCGCAACAAAACAGTGTCTTCCAGACAAAGCTGCACGTGTGAATTCACAGAGATTGTCACAGCACACACAAGACATGCACAAGTTCTAGTCGAGCAAAATTCCAGCACGGAGAGAGGAGGTAGGCATGATGTCCTGCCCCTAGCTAAGCAATCAATAGGTTCTGGTGGAAGGAGGTCGGGAAGAGGGAGGAGAGAGGAAGGAGGAGAGAGAGAGAGAGAGAGAGAGAGAAAGAAGAGAGGAGAGAGGGAGAAGAGAGGAGATTTCTTCAATAACAGGACTCTGTGAGGCCATCTGTGCTCCAGTAGACAGGAAGCATGAAGTAAATTCAATGGGGGTGAAAAACCCCACATGAACTTGGAAAGGAGGAATGGTGGGGAGGGTGGAGGAGGAAACAGGAGGGGTGAGAGGTGGGCTTGGTTTTTTTCTTTTTAACAATAGGAGCCTCGGGATGGAGAATTGAATCAGTATGAACTCGCTCTCTAGACCAGGCTGGCCTCAAACTCACAGAGATCTGCCTGCCTCTCCATCCCAACTGCCAGATGGTCCTGGGCGATATAAGAAAGTAGTTGAGCAATCTTGCCTGGTGTTCTCTAGCTTACGGCACCGGGGCCAGCCACCATCTCTTACATTTTGGGAAAAAAAATCATCAGTCAGGGCTACAAAGGGAAACCCCATCTCAAAAAAAAGAAGGAGGAAGAGGAGGGATGTTGGTGGTGATGAGGAAGGAAAAGGAGGAGGAGAAGGGAAGGAAGAGGAGCAGAAGGATGAGGAGGAGGAGGGGGAGAAAGAAGAAAAGGAAGAAGAAAAGGAAGAGGAGGGAAAATCAAGCCAGCCAGCCATGGGGAACAAGCCTACTAGTAGGCATCGCTTCTTCATAGCCTTTGCTTCAGTCCCTGCCTCCATGTTCCTGTCCTTTCTTCCCTCAGTCACAGCCTGTGATCATCAGGACGTGTAAGTCACTCTTTCCTCTTACACATTGATTCTGGCCACAATGTTTAGCACAGTAGAAAGCAAACTGGGAACAAAGGTGACAGATTATTCAACTGAGCAGAAGAAATTCCAAGAGGGCATAGGATTCGGGCTACACCATGGTTATTACTGGCTGTCTTTAGACAGACTTCCATGGGGATCTGGACCAAAAAGCAGAAGGACTTGGCAAGTGTGCAGTCTGGGCAGAACAGAAGCACAAGCAACCACTGTGAGCTATGGGTCACTATGCACCCCTTTAATGCCAACACAATGGGAGGCATGGGTAGGCCAGTCTCTGTGAGTTTGAGGCTAGGCATGCTGGTCAAACATGATGGGAACCTGGAGTTCAGACATCCTTAGTCACTCCTGAGCCTGTCGGGTGCTCTGCTTCAGGACTTTTCTTGGGAAGACTACTTCTATTCACCCTGGATAGGTGGCACTGCTGGCCCAAAGGAAGGATTCCATTGACATGCAGCCTGGTAAGCCAGTAAGTTTTGGGAGTTACTTCCAGGAGTGTGAATGACTCAGACAACTGCTTCACCCAACAGCTCACTTCAGAACGAGTAATGACTCATAAAACTGCATCCCTGATGTCTTAGTTAGGGTTTCATTGCTGTGAAGAACTTCATGACCAACACAACTCTTAACTCTTATAAAGAACAACATTTAATTGGAGCTGGCTTACAGTTTTTTTTCCCCTCCCCTCCCGCCGCTGGCTTACAGTTTTAGCGGTTCAGTCCGTTATCATCTTGCCAGGAAGCATACAGGGAGCCATGGTACCAGAGGAGCCAAGAATTCAACTTCTTGATCCGAAGGCAGCAAGGAGGAGCCTTTGTCACACTGGTTAGACTTGAGCATACATATGAGACCTCAAAGCCCCACCTCCACAGTGACACACTTCCTCTAACAAGGCCACGCCTCCTCTGATAAGGCCACAACTACTCCAACAGGGCCACGCCTCCTAATAGTGCCACTCCTTAGGGGCCAGGCATTCCCACTCATGACTCTGTGGGGGCCAATCCTATTTAACCCCCACCTGTCTCCCCTGTGCATCGTGCAGGCGGATCCACTAGAAGAGTCTGCCTCTCCTCATCGGCTGTTTACTGCTTGTGTATCCTAGGGTTTTACACAACCTTAGATTTTTTTTCACAACCTACTTTAATAATGGTTCTTAAATGCTTCAACCTCCCTTCTAGCCCACCACCCACCAGAGGTAGTGGTAAAGAAAGGCTAATAGGAAACAGGAGTTGTGGACCCGTTTAGAAATAGTTCTTTGGGGCAATTCCAATCTTCACTGCTAGTCCAGCCCTCTAGCAAAACACCAACACGAATCAGCAGTCCACTCCGTTCAGCAATCCCCACTCAAGAATCTGCAATGGCAGTTTGATCCAGAAGAAACTAAGAGGCTCTGCCAATTGGCCTGAGTCTGCAGAAGCTTCAAGAAGCTGCCAGAATATCACAAGAAATTCTTTGTTGAGTTACTCTCTACCAAGTCATGACAAGCAAAGGTCAACAACACAATGCAAAGCGAACCAATGCCAGAGCCTCCTCCCACTGTCTGTGGGGTCATAGTTATATCCTTTCCAAATATTGGGCATCCTCTCATGTGTCTGCTTCAGCAAAACATCATATGACATAACCAAGTCTCCAAAGAAACCAGAAATTTCAATTTTATCTTAGGGGGAGGAGTCTGTCTTGTGAGCTTTCTGGTTCATGTGTCACATGAGTTCTTCCTTTAAAAAAGATTTATTTTTAATTTTATAAGTGTTTTGCCTTTATGTATGTGCACTATGTACAAGTTTGGTGCTCAGGGTCAGACGAGGGCACTGGATACTCTGGAACAGGAATTATAGACTGTTGTGAGCCACTGTGTTGGTTTGGGGACCCAAACCTGAGTCCTCTGCAAGGGCAACAAGTGTTATTAACCAACAAGACATCCCTCTAGTCTTTAAATTCTTTTATAAAAACACTTATTGTTGGGTGATGGTGGTGCTCACCTTTAATCCCAGCACTAGAGAGGCAGAGGCAGGCAGATCTCTGTGAGGTCAAGGCCAGCCTCGTCTACAGACTGAGTTCTGAGACAGTCAGGGCTACACAGAGAAACTATGTCTTGAAAAAACAAGTTTTTTATTTTATTGTATTTTAAATTGTGTGTGTGTGTGTGTGTGTGTGTGTGTGTGTGTGTGTGTGTGTGTGTGTGTGTGT
>NC_034608.1:11590236-11591461 GCF_900095145.1 Mus pahari | reverse complement strand
ATAGCCCTGGCTGTCCTGGGACTCACTTTGTAGACCAGGCTGGCCTCAAACTCAGAAATCCGCCTGCCTCTGCCTCCCAAGTGCTGGGATTAAAGGCGTGCGCCACCACACCCGGCTCCAAAGTCGGGTTCTTATGCATGCTCTTAACTGCTGGGCTTTCTCTCCAGCTCCTCATGTTAGTCTCAGGAGGTGCCCTGCTCCCTCCATGAACACATTGGATCCTAGGAAACAGCTACAGACAAAGGTGGATGGCTTGGTTGGTGTTTGCAGAAGCACAGCAGGAGAGAGGGTCCTTAGATACATTCCATTAAGTCACAGTGGAGACAGTGGCAGGCTGAATAATGGCCCCCAGATGTCCACTCTACCGTCCTCAGAACCTGAGGATTCCCTAAATGTGACCCCAGAAGATGTGCCCAATTTAAAATTTTGGGGGACAAGGAAAAGAAAAACATTAACAATATAGGTGGACCCGACATGCCACCACCAGGGACCTTTTAGTTAAGAGAGGGTCATAAGGAAACTCCATGAAGTAGAAGAAGTTGGAGTCAGAGGAGGTGGGAATGGAAGCTTCTGGAATCTTGGAAACAGATTCTGTCCCCTTCCTCAAATTCCTGGGGAGTACAACCCAGCTAACATCATGGCTTAATAGGGCATCAGACTTTGAGGAATGTCCATGTTGCTTTAAGCTGGAAGGTTTGTGGGAAACAGACTTTTAGAAGGTTTCTGATCTGGATTTTCAGACCTGTGTCTCATCTGGAATGGAAAGCACACAGCTTCTTCTTGTCCTGTGTCCAGCTGCCTTTTACACACATACACTCAGAATACCGGAGGGGAGCATACTCTCCAGAAAGAACCAAGACCCACTCTCCCAGCCTCCAGTGTGTCGTATCACATGACTTAGGTCCCAGTAAGGTCTTAAATTCCAAATGTACACCTTGCAGAAGGGGTCCCTGATGGGATCCATCTGTGAGATGAGGGAGCATCAGAACAAGAAGAAACTTGACAGCAGTGACATGACCTCCCAGTGAGACAAACTGGGATGTCGAAGATCAGTTGTGTTTTGGGGTGCTAGGGATGAAACATTTTGCATGCTAGGAAAATGCTCTGCTTTTGAGCAACATCCCCAGCCTCTCACTGGGGGATTCTAGGCAGGGGCTCTACCACCGAGCCACGCCCCCAGCCCCTCACTGGGGGATTCTAGGCAGGGGCTCTACCACCGAGCCAC
>NC_034608.1:11574264-11589816 GCF_900095145.1 Mus pahari | reverse complement strand
GAGCCACGCCCCCAGCCCCTCACTGGGGGATTCTAGGCAGGGGCTCTACCACCGAGCCACGCCCCCAGCCCCTCACTGGGGGATTCTAGGCAGGGTTTCTGCCCCTGAGCCACACTCCCAGCCCCCCACTGGGGGATTCTAGGTGGGTGCTTTACCACTGAACCATATCTTCAGTTTTCAGAATTTCATAAATGGGGTTCAGTTCCTATTTTTGTTTGTAGACTTTTCTTTTTTTGAGATGGCCTTTTAGAGGAAGTGTGTCACTGTGTCACTGTGTCATGGTGTCACTGTGAAGACCCAGCTTTGAGGTCTTAATGCTCAAGCTACGCCTAGTGTGAAACAGATCCAGTCTCCTCCTGCTGCCGGGGGTCAGAGCGTAGAACTCTCAGCTCCTTCTTCAGCACCGTGTCAGCCTGCGCACTGTCACGCTTCCCTCCATGATAACGGATTGAACCTCTGAAACTGCAAGCCAGCCCCAATTAAGTATTTTTCTTTATAAGAGTTGCCTTGATCATGGTGTCTCTTCACAGCAATGACCCTAAGACACGCACACACTACAATGGCTGGTCTTACGTGATGTGGGGATTGACCCCAGGGATTCATGCATATGAACCCAGCCCTCTACCTCCTGAGCTGCAGTCACAGCCTAGTGCGATTCTGAGGTAAGGTCTCGCTCACTCTGCGGCTCAGGCTGGCCTGAAGCTCAGCCCTCCTGCTTCTGCCTTCTGAGTTCTGGGATTGCAGGTCTGTGCTAATGGTTTCATCCTAGTGTGTCCCTGAGCCCTTCATCCACTCTGTCATGCCATACTTTTCCTCATGAGCATACCATCTTGGAAACTTGCCTGCCACCTGGGTTTCCCTCTGCTCTTCTGGTGTCTCCCTTGCCTTCATCTCTCTTATCCATGAACCCTTTAAATGTTGGAGATACCCTGAGGCACTGTTTCTGATCTTCCTCCAGGCAGCCTATACCAACCCTGGCTTGCTGACAAGTCCCAAATCCCCTTCTCCTGCAGTTTTCTTTTCTGAGGGCCACAGCACCCAAGACTTCTCTCCCCTGTTTCTTCTGCATTTGACAGTCCCCCTCCCATGGGCTCTCCTGCCTTCGTCATTCTAGACTGACAAGCGTTGGGCTTTGGCCTCTGGCTTGAGCCTGTGGCTACAGGAGCTTGTGGGGCCTGGAGGGTCAGGTTATGCTCGCTCATCCTTTAGTGCTGCTCTCGGGAACTCCATATATCTGTGTCACCCATGCTACCCCCCGCACAGCAGCGCGATGGGCCACTGCAGCCTCTGCTCATCTTGTGTCCAGGGAGGGCAGCTGCTTCCTTTGCACCCAGCCCTGTGGCATGGCACCTTCCTTGTCCCTACCCGAGTCACTTCAAGGTCTTTTCCCTAAATTCCCCTCACTCACCACCTCTTTCCAGCCGAGAGGTCTTCCTGCGCCTTCTCACTGGCTTCGTCTGTTACCTGATTTCCAACACCCAGTCCAGCCTCCACCCCTCTTCTCCTGCTTGAGTTCCTGATTTCCAACCTCTGATATCACAGGAGTCTATGAGGAATGCGTGAAAATATAAATCAGGAGCTGAAGAGACGGCTTGGAGATTAAGAACATTGACCCGGCAGGGTACAGTTCCCAGTATCCATTGCATGGCCCATGGTTGCCTGTTCTGGGTATCCAAAGCCCCCTTCTGGCCTTCGCAGACACTACACGCACATGATGAACATACGTACACAAAGTACATATACACACAAAACAAAAAAGTTATAGGAGTCAGCGGACATCAACTGCTGGCCTGCTCCTTTTACATTTCTTCTGAAGCAGCCCTCTGCTCTTAAATTCTAAGCCTCCTTGGTGTGGCTATTAATGACTTTTATACTTGGTCCTTTGAAGGTCTCTCTGCTCCCCACTCCGTGCAGGAAGCACGGCTTCCGTTTCTGCTCATCCTTTGTCCCACTCTGAAAAGGCCACTGCCTCACACGTCTGTACTCATTAACTTTTGACAGCACCATTCCCTAGAATCCACCCTCATGAAAACACACACACACACACACACACACACACACACACACACACACACACACCACACCCCTCCTGTTCCATGCATGATTCTGAGAAAGTGACCTGTTTTATTTAGGAAACTTCATCAACCTCAGCTCCCTCTGGCTCAGGCAAATTAGATCCTCCTCTTTTGCAGTCCCACAATATCCTACAAAGAGGAACCATTTGTGGCTGGCGAGGGGGGTGTGGCCAGCAGAAGCTCAGAACTGAGAGGGCATGGCAATCAGGGTTAGGTTCTTGGTTGATGGGTGGGGCATGGTACTAGAAACCAATGGCTAATGGGCAGGGGTGAAACTAATAGATGCTCTTGGCTAATGAGTGAGGCGTGCTGCCAGAAGCCTATGGCTTTTAGTTATGGTCGTGGCTGGTGGAGGCTCTGGTAACATTGAGTGTGGCTAGTGTATGCTGGTGTCCTGCTGTCTGGCCAACTCTAAAGCATAGGTTGCCTGGTTTGTTTCCTGTCGCCTAGATGTCTGAGCTGCGACCAACCCTTTCCTCCTGCACCCCAACTTCCCACGGGAGGACTGTTCAGGCAGAATTTCAAAGTTTTATGGCAGTTTTTACAGAAACCACAGAGAAAGGACATCAAGTGATGCTGATGAGTAAGGGGTGAGAGGGCAGTGGGCAATGGGTCTGATGCACAACTGGACGAGAAAATGCAAAAATATAATAACTTAGGGAAAGCAGAAGGCTGTGAGGGTGGCAGGGTCACCTAAGGTCGCAAGGAGTGGGCAGTACTCCCCGTTCCCCAAGGATGTCTTTTTTGGGCAGGAGACATCAACAGTAAGAAAATGCAGGTGGCCTACCAACAGATGTATGGCCCGCAAAGTTAAAAATGCCCACCCAGCCCGCCTCCCACCCTCCCCTCCACCCCCGCCCCCCAACAGGCAGAGATGTGGCAGCATTTGCTGGCTTGTAGCATTGGTCCTCTGGGACCCTCGGTCTCCTCTTCGAGGGTCCTGCCCAGATTGGCTGGCACTGAGAGCACAATAAACCTTCTAGACTCTAGTATTTAAGTTAACCCTTCTAGAATACTGTCAGGGGAGGTCCAGTGGGCTCCCTTCGATCCTCCGTCTCTTCCACTAAGCCGGTTCTCAAGGCTGAGTGAGTCCTGCTGCCCTCTCAGAAGGGAAAGTCTGTCAACACCCCTTCCCCCAAGACATGCACCCTCCCGTGTCCCCCCTCCCCAAACACACTATATACACACACAGGCTCCTCCCTCCAAGGCGTGGCTAGGCTCTCAGAGGTAGTGGAGGGTGAGTAGGGCGCTGGAATGTCAGAAGTAGTGGGTTCAAGATGTGCCTCCTCTGGCTGAGCCTGGGGGACAGATACTCCAGATACCCCCTCCTCCCTCTCCAAGCCTCTGAGTGGATAAATCAGGGAAGGTGCGTGCCTTTCCCCTGCCTCCGCCCCCACCCCGGTGGTAAGGGCAGAGATGGGTGGCGTCCTAGGATGGCACAGCCTCCCTCTGAGGTGCCTAGGGAGATGTTCTAAGACCTGGGGGCACAGGTGGAAGTTCGTGGCTTGAGGGAGGGACACGAGAAGATAGGATCAGGCTCGGTGTCCAGGGAGACAAAGAAGTAGTGTCTGGCTAGGGGACTCGGGTTTAACTCACAAAGGATGGGCTGAAGGGGATGCAGATGAGAAGGGAGGGCAAAGGATGGGATTCGAGGGGGAAAGGGAGGCTGATCCCAGGAAGAAGGCTGAGGAGGAGGAGCCTAGGAAGTGCCCAGGCTGAGTCTGGGTAGGGAGACCGGTGGGTCCAAGAGCAAATGCCACCAAGTCCCCACCCTCAGGGAGCTGGCTAGGGCCCTAAAAGCCCCGGATGTGGCAGTAAGCCTCCAGGCTGGAGAAGAGAATGTAGAGGAACCAGAGGCCCAGGAAGAGAGCGGTGGTGGCCAGCTTGGGTCCCCGCGGGCCGCCCAGCTCGCCGCCGATCTGTGGCCGGCGCCGGTACAACAGCACTGCGATGCACACGAAGGCGAAGACGGTGAACAGCGTGACCGAAAAGGCCAGCGTGCCTGCACGCACCTCGAAGGGGCGACCCTGCACCGCCCAGTACACCGCTGCCACCGACCAGGCCACACCCAGGCCCAGGAACACGTTCACCGCGTTGGAGCCGGTCACGTTGCCGATAGACGCGTCGGCACACTGGTCCTGCAGCGCGGCCACCTTGCTGGCGAACGTGTCTACAGGGACAAAACACGGGGGGGGGGGGCGCGTGAGAGGCTGCGTGACGCCAGACCTTTGCCTACTTCCTTTGGGATCGGTCTTCATGCAGTAAGCTCCACTCTCTGTGGAACACTTCTTTGGGACTTTTGTGCAACCAGTAGGCCCAACCGACTACTCTCAGACATTAAGCTTGCTTTCTGTAAAGCTGGCATTGAGCTCTGGTCTAGGGGCTCACTTTTTAACTTTGGAGGGGCTGCTGCCGCCCAGTCCTCTTCCCATCACACCCCGTCGGGAAACAGCGCTGGGTCCCCACATGTGCTCTCCCTGTTGATGACATTTTGCCCCGAATGTGCTATCCCAAGAGGTTTGCTGGGGTTCAGACAATCATGGCCTCAGTCTCCCTACAGGACACAAGGCACTGCCCTGTTTCTGGGGCATGGTCACCCTTATGCTGTCTGCTCTCTACTCATCTGAATAGATTTAGCCAGGGTGGTATGCATACCTGCACTCCTAGCACTTGGGAGACTTTAGAAAGAGGATCACCATGAATATGGGCTAGCCTGGGCTACAGAGTTAATTCCAGGGCAACCAAGACTACAAATTGAGACCCTATCTCAAAACAATAAACAAAACAAAACAAAACCAAAAACAAAAAAAGTGTGGCGGTACATGCCTATAATCCAAACACTTGGAGGTGGGGGCAAGATGGTCAGGAGTTTGAGGCCAGGCTCTTCTACATAATGAGTTCTAGACCAGCCTGGACTACCTGAGACCCTCTATAACAAAACAAAACAAAACAAAACAAAACAAAACAAAACAAAACAAACAAAAGGCGAGATGGCTCTCTGGGTGTAAACATAACATAAGGACCCTAGTTTGGATCCTGGTGCCTATATAAAAGGCTGGGCATTGATCTGATGAGCAGGCTCAGCAGGTAAAGGCGCTTGCCCCAAAGCGTGATCCCTAAAACCCACACAGTGGAGTAAGAATGCCTCGAAGCTGCACTCTGATCTAGGTACATGCGCCTCTGAGAGGGTTCCCACCATCCACCACACGGAGCTATGGCATCACCTGGGCAGGGCCTGTCTCTACGGAGCTCCCCCCACACAATTCGTTCTGTGAGGTTTTCCAGGAACACTGAGACCATTTCCAACCCCCGAGGGGCCTCCCCTTCTTCCTAGAGAGTCTGTGACTGCTTTTCACCATTTCCTGCCACGTTAGTCCCCCATGACCCCTTCCCTGACCACTCTGGGGTGGGGACAGCCAGCACACTGTACCCACAGGGCCCCTCCCTGGCCCTGGCATAGTTTTCTACAAAGCTGCCTCAAGAGGTGTTACCAGGGATGGAGGTGCCCAGGGCTACGAAGACCACGGCATTGACTGAGTCCTTGAGGCCCACGGTGCACCCAAAGTGTGAGGCCAGGTCTCCGATGAGGGCAGTGAGCACACCAATGACCAGGATGGAGACACCAAAGCAGGCCCAGCCATTGCAGTACTCGGTGGGTGGAACGCAGGCGAATAGAACTTTCCAGAACACCGTCAGGAAGTGCATCACGTAGTCAAAGCAGGACGGCAGCCGCTCCTCACGAGGTCCATCCTCATCCTCCTCCTCATCCCCTGTGGGCACATGACCCAGCTGGGGCACACATCATGCCTCAGACTTCCTTGCTTACACAGCTCCATTGCGTTAGGCTTCCAGACAGTTCCACATGAACTGCTTTCCCAGCATGCCTTGCAGCTAAGAAAATGTTGGTCTGAGATGAATATATTTATTTTCTCAGAATCCCTTGCAGCTAAGAGAGTGTTGGGCCCAGGTAAATGTAATTTCCCAAAATTCCTAGCAGCTAAGAGTATTGGGCTGAGGGATGCTCATTTGCCTTCTCAGATTTACAGCTGAAAGAATAAATATTGAGCTTAAGTAAATTTGGTTTCCCAGAATCCTTAGCAGCTGACAATGTTGGAGAAAAGTAAATATACTTACTGTCCCAGAATTCCTTGCTAAGGGAGTGTTGGGTCCAGGTCAATATATTAACTTCCCCAGCATCTCTTGCAGCCAAAAGAGTGTTGAGCATAGATAAATCCATTTACTTTCCCAGAACCCCTCAAAGCTAGAGGAGGCCATAAATCCCTTTCTAAAAGCACTCGGTGTTTCACAAACCCTGACCACTAGAGATGACCATGTCTTGAGCTAAAAATAGTCATTTCCTCAAAAGTCCTCATAACTGACAGCCATTAGTACCACTAGAAATAATCACTGCAGCGGCCTGGGACTCTGGCTCAGAGGTAGACTGCCTGCCTAGCATGTGAAAGGGTCTGAGTTCCATCCTTAGCATCATGGACCAAACGCACACCAAGATTCCACAGCCGGCTTAATACAACTGGCTTTCCCAGAGTCTCCAGGAGCAAGACAGAGACAAATACCCAGCTAAAATTAGCTAAGCTCCCAGAATTCCTTGAGGTTAGCAACAGCCATGTCCTCAGATAAAAATATGCACTTTCCCAAAATCCCCCCCTGCTTCTAGTAATGCTAAAGTACATAGTTTCCCATAATCCCCTACAACGGTGGGTCACTCTCTCCTTCTCTGGCAATAAGATAAAAGGAGAGAAGATTCTGAAATGTTCTAGCTCCCTCAGTACAGGCGCCATGCATGTGTTTACCTTCTGAGCTTTGCAAAGAGTCCCATCCTGTCCTTTACTGTGACCAGACTGGCTTTTAGCACCCAGACAGACATTTGTGCGATTTGAAAGCCTAGAAGCATCTGGAACCCTCGTCCTGAGCTGATAAGCAGGAGGTGATGAGTGTGAAAGAGAGCAGGCTCTCTGGTGCCAAATATTATAGCTGGAAGGGTGCTGGTAAGGAAGGTGGCCAGCGGCCAGCGGCCAGCAGGCAGGAAGACAAGGCGAGGCTCAGCCAGCTGCCAAATCCTGAAGCCACTTGCCAGGATTTGTGATTCTAAATCCCCAAGTTTTCTCTTTAAGGAACAGGAGAGTCCTTGCAGTGGTGGAGGAAAGCCGCAACCCTGCCCCCGCTGCAGGACTTGAAGCACAACATCCAGCTTGCTCTCTCTTTTCTGACTTACTTAACCACTGGCTAGCTGAAGAAATAAAACCTTGACTCTGTACGTATCCAAGTGTGCTTTGTGGTTTCTTAGTTCTGCAAGACCAAACTTTTAGCTTTAACCACAAGTAAAATGGAAATCAGAAACAAAAATGGAAAACCCAGTAGACACACCCCAGCCTTTCTGGTTCCACCTCATTTCTATTTTGTTCCTGCCAGGACTGTGGACTTGACCCTTGGAGGTGCAGGGGCTATTCTGCAATGAGAAGGGCAAAAGCTTAGAGTAAGAAGGCAAAAGAGGAGTCAGACCAGGCATACTGGGCACGTGTTTAGTCTCAGTACTTGGGAGGCAGGGGCAGGAGGATACCTGTGAGTTTGAGGCTATCCTGGTCTATGTGGGGTGTTCCGAGCTAACCAGAACTACATAATGAGACCTTGTCTTGATAGATGCATAGATAGATAGATAGATAGATAGATAGATAGATAGATAGATAGATAGACAGACAGACAGATGATGGACTTGTCGTACCTGAACTGCACTGAGACAGTGGAGGTCAGTGCAGACAGGCACAGACGGCCTCACGTCGACTTTTCCTTCTCTGCTCCAGATTCCACTATGGCTCACTACTACTGACCTAGCACCCAGACTAGGCTGCTCTCTAGCATCATGGCCAACCCCTTTCTCATATCCCAAGTTAACCACTATCTCCAAACATTAGACTTGTATCCTTGGTGCTCCCTCCAAACACCCACACTTCTGTCCTGGGTGCTCCCTCCAAACACCCACCCTTCTGTCCTGGGTGCTCCCTCCAAACACCCACCCTTCTGTCCTGGGTGCTCCCTCCAAACACCCACCCTTCTGTCCTGGGTGCTCCCTTCACCCAGGACAGCCATGCTTGTTTCCCCCTTGGTGCACACGACTCTCCCCAGTCTAGGCCTTAGCATGGTGTCCCTTTCCTAGAAGCCTTCCCTTACTTCCAGGCCGGGTCTGAAGCTTCCTGTGGGCTCTTGAGGTCACTCCTCCTATGTCTGTCGTCCTTGGGGTTGTCACTGTTTTGTGACATGTCTGTCTTTTCCCCGTGTAGTATACTATACAGGGCCAGGGCCAGGGCCAGGGCTGCCTCAGCCATTTCTTCATCTGGTCTCCCACACAAACAGCGTCTCCCTCAGACACATTAAAAATTGTGGCTTCAGAGGGCTGTGTCAACCACACTGGCATCTCTAGGCTGACCTCATATCTCCACAGCCATAACTTTGAACTGCACCCAACGTTTCTTTTAATTTTTTTACATTTATTTATTTGTTGAGAGAGAGAGAGAGAGAGAGAGAGAGAGAGAGAGAGAGAGAGAGATCAAAGGGAAAATCGCAGGAGTCAGTTCTTTCCTACCATATGAGTCCCAGAAATCAAGCTTAGATTGTCAGGCTTGGGAGCAGTCACCTTCACCTGCTGAGCCATCTCTGCCCAACATTTTCTTTAACCATCATTCCTGGCATATTAGTCTCTCCAGTTGAGGCCTCCCAGAAGGAAACTTGGTACTATGTATGAGAGGGAGCCCTGAATTGCAGCTGCAGCGCTCATAAACTGTTTGAGAGATTTTGGGCAGTTCTTTCCTCTATCTGAGCCTCAGTTTACCTATCTGTGACATAAAGGGCCCCGTGTAAATGTCCAAGATAGAATCTGTGGATTCAGCGGCCACTGCACTTCTGGCCACATGAGGGCGCCATAGATCCGCGGGAGAACTAAGAAGGGTGAGGACCACAGCAGGTGGAAAAGTCAGGTGCCCTGGTGACTGTGTCCATGGCAACCGAGGAGCCCAAGGCTTTCTGGGGACGCGTGGGGGGTCAGGTGGGGGGTAGACCCACTGTCATTTCACTTATCTATCCTCTAACTTCTTGATGCTACTAGGGTAAAGTCGGGGCTGGTCCCCCACCTACCTTGTGTGGAAGGCGAAGCTGAGCCTTCATCCAGTCTCCCAGCAGCTGGGACCACTGCTGTGTCAATTCTCTCCTTTCTGTTTCCATCTGCCTCCCCCTTTCTGGCCCTCCGCAAAGAGATGGGATGTTCGATCTCTGCCCGACAACCGCTCCCCATCTGTCTTCTTCACCAACCCCACTCCGTGTCCCTTTGTATCTCTGTCACTTCCTTACCCCCTTCACTCTCGCCCTGTCCCCTTAACTTACCTGCGCTTACGGTAACTGCCTCTAAAAACTGCTCCCTCCACGAATGAGTGCCAATCACCAAGGCCAGGTTTGTTTTCTTTATGAGTTTATCCACCGTGTTCTAGGGAAGAGAGGGTGAAGGGAGTAATTAGTCCCCCAGCATCCCAGGGTGGTGTATCGGGGGGCTGTGGGGCTGTCTCTACATGCCCCATCCAGGAAGGTCACCATGTACATTCCACAGTGCTGAAGCTGGACCCCACTGTGGTCCCCAATTTTGAGATTTGCATTGCCTTCCTGAGTGTCATCTCTCCACCTACCCACCCAACATAGCTCAGGACAGGCTTCAGGGAAGGGAAGGCCCAGGAAAGTCACCTTAAAGTCATAAGACTCCTCGATGATGACCTCGAGGCGACTGTTCTCGCCAAGAACTGGCTTGCCCATCTCTGCTATCCTCTGGGCCTCCTCATGCTCTGCAGTCAGCTTCTTGTCTCCATTCCCTGCAGCATGAGGGATGGAGGTTAGATGCTCAGGAGGTATGCCTAACAGGGTCAGTAACACTATCTCTTCTGTCTGGGACATTGGTGAACTCGTCCAGCTCCCTCTAACCACCTGCTCCCTCGGCCCATGAAATTCTAGGAGCACACTCTGGGTTCATATGGCGGAGGGTGTGTGGCCTCAGGCGATGCATTACTAGCTTGTCTGCTTCATATTTTGTACATTGATGGGTACCTACCTCATATAGTCCCAAATGATACTCTAACGTCATGCACCCTGCACCCAGCCCTAGGCCTCACTCCCACATCCACTCCTGGATATCACTAGCAACACAACTTGGCTATGTGGTAGAGACAGCTACCAGTTCACCCGAGTCTGGGAGCAAATAGCTGAACTCTATCTCCCGGCATTTCTTGCAGCTGGGTACTGTCATGCGACTGAATTAAAGCCAACAGAATTGGGGGAGAAGTGAAGGAGTGGTGATCCTTCAGGATCTCCCTTGTGGTTCTGGGAATTTTCTTGCCCAGTTGCCCGCAGGCAGTAGAGACAACACCAGACAGCTCGATAGCAGGGGAAGGCACAGTATGGAAAGGTCACACAAGAAAAGAAAATCACCTGCATCAAAGGAAGGCTCCCAAACTTTGACAACAACAAATAAAGTACTGTAGCAATCACTTGCTACTTTTCTTTTTGTAACAAACAGGCATTGTTAGACCTTTTTGTTACATCAGCTTACAGGACATCTCAATACACCTTAGTCTCAGGCTAGTCCTGACTGTATGCTACAGTGCAGATCTTGCTTCTCAACTGTCACTATATCCAAGCTACTGGCTCCTACCTCAACTCCGACAGCCAACTTAGCATCACTTCCTTTTTTCCCCTCCTTGGTGCAGTGGCTGTTTTGAGACAGGGCCTCTGGCTGACCTCAAACTATTTAGACCAGGCTAGCTTCCAACTCACAGAGATCCCTCTGCCTCTGCCTCCCTCCCAAGTGCTTGGATCTTTTTTTTTTTCTTTCTGGTAGCTCAGGCTAGTCTCAAACTCTCTATGTAGCTGAGGATGACCTTGAGCTTCTGAATCTATGCCCTTCATCCCCCAAATGCAGGGATTCCAGGCCTGTGCCATCAAAGTGCTGGGCGGGGCAGCTGGACAGGCAATCTTCTGACTGAGGCTCCTCAGTCTTCCTGAGCCCCTTCTCACTCAAAATCTTCAAATTCCAACTTCCACTTTAAAATGTGTGTGTGTGTGTGTGTGTGCGCGCATGCGTGTGCGTGTGTATGTGTGCAGGTGTGTGTGCGTGTGCGTGTGTATGTGTGCAGGTGTGTGTGCGTGTGTGTGTGTGCAGGTGTGCAGGTGTCTGAGGAGGCCAGAGGGTATGTCAGATACATGGAGTTACATGTGGCTATAAGCAATTCAGGGTGGGTGATGGAACTGAACTTGAGGCTCCTGGAAGAGCAGCCAGTGCTTTTAACAGCGGAACCATCTGTTCCACCTCAGTTTTAGCATAAACAGTGACTCCAGTTCTAATTTAACCCCACCGTAATCCTGGACTACAGCCTCTATTTCAATTCTTGTCTTGACCCAGCGGGAAGATGTATCTCATACCCCAAACTTACCCTATGACCGTTCTACCCAATGCCAAACCTCATATGCGCCACAAACTCAGATCTGAATTTACAACTCAGTTTCTGCAATCTTTGATTATACTTGCCACCTTGAATGCCACAACCCCCATCCCAGTCCCACCTGGCTCCAATCTTTACCCATCTCTCACTCCAACCTGCCCAAACCCAACCCTGAGGCTGCAACGGTTCCTCCCCTCCGCACCCAGAGGTCCCTTCACTCACCTTGGCTGAGTAGCAGAGCTGGGGAGAGACAGAGACAGGGACACAATGAGAGAGTCGCTTCTCCTCAAAGCTCAGGCTCACGAGCCCCCCGGGGCCCCCAACCCTAGACCCCCTGCTTCTTCCCATAGCCACCTCTTCACCCCTCACCTGAGATGCCTCGCTTAAGCCACTGGGGCTGGCCCAGCTCAATGAAGAAGTTGTCCTTCTTCTCATACTCTTCGTCATCCACTATCTTGACCTGAAGAGTTTTCCTGGGGTGGGGGGAGGCACAGTGCAGAAGGAAAGCGTAAGTCCCTCCCTCCAACACAGCTACCTTAGAATGATGTCACTGGCCACTGGGGGAGTTTAGACAGCCACTCCTTTACCGTCACGATTTTGTCCCCATTTGTTGGAAACAACCCTAACCCCAAAGACTCAACATGTCTGGGTCCTGGAAGGAGCTGGGATGATGGCTCAGTTAATAAAGAGCTTGTCATGAAACCATGAGGACTGGAGTTCGATCCCCATCTTGGCAGGGTGTCGTGTCTGGGGGTGGGGTGGAGACAGGCCAGCCAGCCTAGTCTAATTGGGGAGCTCAAGACCAATGGAATCTGTTTCATGAGAAGTGAACAGTGTCTCTGAGGATGACATGTGAGATTGCTTTCTGCCCTCCACACATACATGTGCACACATATATGTGCACACACACACACGTACACATAAAAAAAAAAAACCCACTGGGTTTGAAATCCCAACTACTTGAGAGGCTGAGGCAAGGGTGTTACCATAAGATCAAGTTCAGCCTGAGTTACAGAGAGAAGGAAGTAAGGAAGGAAGGAAGGGAGGGAGGGAGGGAGGGAGGAAGGAAGGAAGGAAGGAAGGAAGGGAAGGAGGGAGGAAGGAAGGAAGGAAGGAAAGAAGGAAATATACACTTAAGTCTAACAGTACAAAATACCTGCAGCTTCTCACCCTCCATTCTGATCACATTTGGAAGATCAGCCTAATGTGCCCAGTTTTTTTCCAGCATCTCTGTTCCCGTGGTAACCAGGGTGAGGCAGGGAATAGTCCAATGTTACCTGTCCCCTTAAGGCTCTGAACCCACGTACCTCCTACCCCTCCTTGCAATCTCCAAGCCCCACACCAAGGAATGTTCACAGATTGGGTGTCAGCAACTCTTGGCTAGAGGAACAGTGTATGTAGCCAGCCCCATAAGGCCTGGCCCCAGATCCCAGCCACACAAACACCCCACCCACGCAGTCACCAATAGAGGAAGCTCCACCAGTCACCCGCCCACATGCACAGCCATCCCCCTGCAGCGCATGATCTCAGGGAACAGATGCCTGTTCGTTTGAGAGACACCCCCAGCACAGCCTGAGAGAGACAGACACTGTCACCCTGTGAGACCCTTTTAATGTTCATCGTGGACCCTGCTCTTTTGTTATTTAATTGCCTTTTGTTTCTGTGAGACAGTGTGTTACTACTTAGCCCGGGCTGGTCTAGAACTCATTAGGTAGCCCAAACTGCCTTGAAATTCACTACCCGCTGCCTCTCCTAAAATCTGGGGTGTCAGGCATGTGTTATCACTCCAGGCTTAGATTCCTCTCTTTATACCACTGGCTGTCTGTGTACACTCCCCCACCACGTGTCTCTTTGCACGCCAGCCTCTCTGACCACCATCATCTTCCTGCCTTTCTCAGTGGCTCTGTATCTCCCTGTCTTTGTCTCTTTCCTGTCTCTGCTCCTTTTCATCTGTGTTCTTTCCTCTTTGTCTTTGTCTCTCAGGGGCTCCCAAAAGAAATAAAGTTAACACAGGCATGCAGAAGACTTCTAATCAGGCAATAACTCAATCACCATGTCTCAGCAGGGGAACTTACACAGCACACAGAGACATGGTCATGGAAGGACAGGCACCCACCTCCACACTTCGGATTTAAAATTATTTACTTGAAGCAGGGTCCCCTGGGCTGGCGAGATGGCTCAGCAGGTAAGAGCACTGACTGCTCTTTCGAAGGTTCTGAGTTCAAATCCCAGCAACCACATGGTGGCTCACAGCCACCAGTAATGAGATCTGATGTCCTCTTCTGGCACATCTGAAGACAACTACAGTGTACTTATGTATAATAATAAATAAATCTTTGGGTCAGAGCTAGTAGGGCTGACTGGAGCGAGTAGAGATCCTAAAAATTCAATTCCCAACAACCACATGAAGGCTCACAATAATCTGTACAGTTACAGTGTACTCATATACATAAAATAAATAAATCTTTAAAGAAGAAACAGGGTCCCATGTAGCCCAGGCTGGCCTCAGACTCCATGTGAAGGCCTGGCAGTGCGGCTCAGTGAGTGCCTTGGAAGCTCAGTGACCGAAATTTGATCCATAGAACCCATGTAGAAGGTGGAAAGAGAAAAGGGACTCTGTCAAGTTGTCCTCTTGTCTCTACTTTTGGGCTGTAGTCCACACACACCATGCAAATACCGATAAAGAAATGAAAACTCAAACTTGATGTGTAGACAGGATGAAATTGAACACTTGATCCTCCTATCTTCACCTCCCAAATGCTGGGACTAAAGATGTAGGTTACCATGCCCCACTGATGTGATGGCACTGGGAATGAACCTAGGGCTTCAGGCATGCTAAACACTCTACCACCAGGGCTACATCCCCAGCTCTGTCTGTTAAGCAAGTTTTCACACTGTAGCCAAGGCTGGCCTTCAACTCCTAGCAACCCTCCAGTCTCCAGTCTCATCTGCTGAAATCACGGGCAACCATGTCCAATTGACTTTCAAAATACTATGCTGACAGGCCATTGGAGTGGGTCGGGCGCTGTCCGCGGTGCTGAAACCTCATTTGGGACTGGGGGTACAAATGAGGAGCGTCTCCCAAGACACACCGGGCTCCTCAGATTCACAAACAGACACAGTGACACACTGACACAGTGGCATACACTTTGTCATGCACTCTTAGCCCACAAACCGCTAACACAGTAATCAAAGCTTGGTGACAGGTGCGCCAATCAGTGCTCTGACAGGCAGCCTAGGAGAATCCCAACTGAAAGGACAGCGAGAAAACTCGAGCTAGACATGGAGAGGACTGACCTGAGACTTTAAAAAATAGCTTTTCTCCCAAGTTTCTGAAAATTCTATTCTATCCCTAAGACTCCAGTCTCTTTACCTTCTTCTTTCCCTTTATTTCTCAATGACCCCGGTTTTCTGGGTCTGAATCTTTTCCTATTTTCTGCTCCCCCTTTTCTCCTTTGCCTCCTTCTCTTTGCGTCTCTCTGTTTTGTCTTTGGCTATCCCCATTAAGTCTCGGATCCCTCCGCTCTCTGTGTTGATCCTGCCCAGGCCGCCACCCCAGCCTGGTTGCTTCAAAGCTCCTCTAATTAGCGCCTGCCCGTCAGAGGAAGGATGTGTTTCCCTAAACGCTAATTAGCCTCCTGTTCTCCTGTCTCCTGAAGCCACAGCTGGAAGCTTGGGCGGAGGCGGGAGATGGGGGAGGACAGAGGGTGTCCCAGGCTGGGGAAGCCGCGCGTGGGGGAGGAAAGTCCCACAGAATTGCAGCAGCAAGAAGGAAGCAGGTTAGACGATCAGAAGGACAAGAACCATAAAAAGACAACTCTGCCGTACCCTCTGTCTCTAGAGTTTGGCTAGGGATGATGATAGGGCTCCACTCCAAGCAATCGCCACCCCTCCACCTGCTAGTCCCAAAGAGAGAAATATGGAGAGCAGTTTAGGGCTTCTGATTAAAGCATAACCTGAGGCAGAAATAAAGACTGAGAACTGAG
>NC_034608.1:11571859-11574004 GCF_900095145.1 Mus pahari | reverse complement strand
GGGGGGAGGTGAGCTGAGGCTCTCCAGGGACTCGAGCCCAGGGCCCAGGGTTTGCAATGCCCTGTCCGGTTGCACATCTACAGGACCTGCGTGTGAGTCCAGTCTTCAGGAATCCATGCCCCAGGTCTCCCAAGCTCTGTTTCTCTTCTCAGCTTCCTGGGTCTCCCACTGTTTCCCAGTTCCCCCAGTATCTCACAAGTCTCACGTCTCAGACTTCTCCCACACAGAAGGCCTCGCCCACCACTCGACCACGACTTCTACTCAGCCAAACAACTTTTCTCTAGGTTGGCTGGGCCACGGCCACCTACAAACACCCCTTTCTAAAGTCCCTCCTCTACCTGAGACTCCCCTCTTTGTTTCCACATCACAACTGACTCTTTCAACCAAGGACCACCCAGGCCCCGCCCGTTCTCAGACTCCTCCCCCATCTTCCCAGTCAAATTCCATTTTTCAGCTTGGGCCCCATTCAAGTCCTTCTCCTTCTTAAAGCCCCACCCAGTCTCCTCAACCCTTTCTCCTCCCATCCATAGGTTGGCCATGATCCTTTCTTTCTCAAGCCCCGCGCCCTTTGGGCCCTTCAAACTTTGTCTCTGCATGGCTCCTCCCACTGTCAAGATCCTGTCCCGTCTCTTTAAACCTAAGCTTGGACTCCATCCCTTGCTTGACCCAGTCAGGTTCTCTTTCTCTGCATGCTTCCCCCTCCTCTCTCGCCCCTAGCCATCCTGCCCCAAGAACTCCTAAGCCCCCACCCCATCTCTACAACTCCTCACAACCTCCTAGTTAAGTCCATTTCACAGGAGCTGGTACTCTGGTGACACATGCAGCCACATCCCCATCTTTTCATTCAACCAGGGCCATTTGTCAGATCCAGTCCGCCTTAGCTCTGTCCCTTCCTTCAGCCAAGGCCATTTCTCAGACCCCACTCATTTTGGGCCTGCCCATCTCCACCAAAGACTATTTCCCACGCTCTACTCTGTCCGATCCCCAGCCAAATCATTCTTCAGGTTCCAACCACTCCCAGCTAAGACCCTTCCTGAGCAGCCCCTCTCACCCTGGCCCCACCCCACCGCCTGCTAGGGTTATTCTTGTTTGTTTGCTTGTTGTGTGTGTGTGGGGGGGGAGGGTTTCTCTTTGTAGCCCAGGCTGTCCTGGAACTTGTACTGTAGACCAGGCTCACAGAGATCCACCTGCATCTGCCTCCTGAGTGCTGGGATTAATGGCGTGAGCCACCACTGCCAGGTTTAGGGCTGTTCTTCAGGTCAGTTTTACCTGACCCCACCCCACCCCACTCTCAGCTAGGGCTTCCTCAGGCCCACCTAGGCCCCTTCTCAGACTCCGCCTCTCTCCCAACCGTGCTTACATGGTCTCGTCATCGCCGAATTCCAGCTCTCCACAAGCATCCTCGTAATGTACACCACCACCACGGGCCGTGCCGTCCACTGTGCGGTAGGGGAGGCGTACAGTGCCACGGGCGCCCGAGCTGCGAACTACGCGCACATCCACGGTGCCCATGCACTCGCTCACATGCAGCAGGCGGTCCTGGAAGGAGAAGATGCCCGCGTGGTCGTCGTCCAGGATGGTGACGGTGGCCAGCAGCGGCGCCACCAGCCGCCCCTTGGGCCGCCCACCGCCGTCGGGCTCGAACATGCCCTGAGCATCGCCCACACGCAGGTTCAGCAGCCTCACGAAGAAGTGCTCGTCCTCCTCGAAGATGTCGTCGTCGATGATCCCGATGCGCAGGTCCTTCTGCGTCTCCCCGGGCTTGAACACGAGCGTGCCCTCGCTGCAGATGAGAACCACAGGGAGCCATCCCTATTATGTGCATATGTGTGTGCAGTGCCTGCCTAGACCAGAAGATCTCCAGTAGCTGGAGGCACACAGTTGTGTGCCTTCCTGCATGAGTGTTGGGGCTCCGATCCAGGCCTTTTGGAAGAGCAGCCAGTGCCCTTAACCTTTGAGCCATCTCTCCAGTCCTGATGATAAGCCTTATTGTTCTCAGCCCTCAGGTTCCCTTAGTATCTGCTGAAGTGGGAGTTTGGTGCAAAGCAAAACCCCTCGGCTTTTAGATTCTGCATTTGTAACTGGATCTAGGGGCTGTGGGCGGTGCTGGGCTGAGTAGCAGGGATTTTTTTTTTTTTTTTTTTT
>NC_034608.1:11564782-11570654 GCF_900095145.1 Mus pahari | reverse complement strand
CTGTCCTGGAACTCACTCTGTAGACCAGGCTGGCCTTGAACTCAGAAATCCGCCTGCCTCTGCCTCCCAAGTGCTGGGATTACAGGCGTGCGCCACCACTGCCCGGCCTCTAAACAGGTGTTCTATGGGTAAGCTACAGCCCATGCTGACTCAGATGTTCGTGAACCCTGAACTCTGTAGTGAGGAGCTCAGTACCTCCTTGGATTGGGGCTCTGGGACTGGAAAGTGGAAGCTACCACTCTTGTGCTCAGTTTTATCTAAAAGGACGTTCAGGAAAACCTCAGCTCAGTGGGAGGGACATAGGGAACCCAGGTCCTGTAGAAGTGAGAATAGAGGGACAGAGGGACAGGGCTCCTTGTTACTGCAGTCCCTGCCTTGACAAGACACTGTCCTTGGTGGCTCCCAGTCACGTGAGCCAACAGGCTGTAAGCCAGCTGAATGACCTCCAACCTCAGTGTCTCAGATGCACAAGGGAGCTCATAACCGCAGACAGCCATCGACCGGGGAGGGGCTGAACGCACACAGAAGCGCTCAGTGGACTTAGTGGCTGTGGTGGCTCACAGCTGTAATCTTGGCCTTTGGGAAGCAGAGGCAGGAGGATTACCAGTGGAGGCTTGCCTGGGCTGTGTAGCCAGAGCAGTCTCTGGCTAAATAAAACAAATTATCTAGTGGTGTTTACGTATTAATGCTAGGACCCTACAAGTGCACAAGCGGGGGTTGTGGCTAGGTTGGCAAAGGGCTTGCCTAGCAGCCACAACGTCCTGGGCTTCATCACCAACACTGCGTACAACAGGTATAGTGGTGCATGCCTGTTATCCCAACACTCAAAAGAGGCAGGAGGATGAGGAGCTCAAGATCAACCTGTGCCAAAAGAGAGTTCTAGAGCAGTCTGGATGACCAGAGATTTGATCTAAAAACAAATTCTAAAATGAGGTATTTGAAATTCCAACTTAAGGGAAAGCCAGCATTGGAGTAGCTGTTATCTTTATCAAACCGTCCAGCCAGTCTCCGCCAGCAACAAAGGAGCAGTCCCTGTGCACCTGCAAAGTGCGCCAAGGCTGCAGTGTTCCTTCCTCGGCCTCCTGAAGGAAGTGCTCACAACTCAGCCCCTGCTTGCAGAAGTAGGAGGCCAGCGCAAACTGCACACGGTTCTAGGACCGTGAGCTTCAAACGCACTGGGGACGGGGGAGGCTAAGGGGACAGCCCAGTGGCAAAAGTGCTTACTGCACAGCGTGAAAACCTGAGTTCAGCTCCCGAGAGGCCACATAAATGCCAGGTGGACATGGTGGCCCAGGTTTAACTCCAGCCTCAGAGGGTGGAGCCTGGATCCTTGGAGCAAGCTGATTAGGAAGACTAGCAACAGCCATACACTCTGAGTGATGGGAGAGCCTGCCTCAGCAGTGAGGGGAAGGGAGATCAAGGATGGTTTCCATCATCACAAGCACCCTCACACATGCGTACTGACTCAACCACACACGTGAAAGTGGAAGAGGAGAGAACCATGGACACCAAACTCACGGGAGGTCTCAGAAACATGCAGAATGAAGGAAGTCATTGAGATGTGGCATTCAAGTGACATATGTGCTCTTGGGTTCAATGGGAGGAGAGGGAGGGCGATATGCCAGAGGATGCCATGGGGACCCTGGAAGATGCAAGCACCCTGGAGATTCATGAGGTTGACTCTGCTAAATTTCATTAATTAAAATAAAATAAAATAGCATGCCAGGCAGTAGTAGCACACACCTTTGAGCCCAGCACTTGGGAGGCAAAGGGCAGGCAGATCTGAGTTTGAGGTCACCCTGGTTTATAGAGTTGAGTTCTAGGACAGCCAGGGCTATACAGACAAACAAACAACAACAAACAAACAAACAAGGCCAGCATGGTCCAGAAATAAGAGGCACAAATAACTTGTGGATATTGAGGGGAAAATCTCAAAGGCAACTTTGCCTTCCCCAGAATGGTGTCTGGTACATTTAAGAGGCAGGGAAATTATTACATATAACCAGCACTTCTTCCAGGTGGCCAAGAACTTGATAAAACTATAGACATTACAAAGGCCTGCCTGTGCACCAAGAACTTCAGGCAACTGGGTTAAGGTGGGAAGCAGTGTGGTGTGGCTCCATTACCACAAGGCATGCTATAAATGTGTTTAAGCAGCAGGGATGCCATTTCCTATGAATAACAAAATATTTCATAATGGAGTTTGGGTGTGGCTCAGTGGTTACACCCTGCCTAGAATCCCCCAGTAAAGGGCTTGGGACAGGGCTCAGGGAAATGAAGGAATGAATGATGACTGGATCATGAATGAATGAATGTGAATGAATGCATCTATACACTGATGTTACAGATCTGCATAGAAAGGAAGGGAGACTCTAAAGGAAGTTCTGAGGCTCAGCCCTCCTTTCTCATGCGACCTGCCCATGGCCCACCTGAACCTAGACTCACCTATGCTCAGGGCCAATCTGGACAACGACCACCTACCTACACTAATACTTACCTGGACCTGGGACACACTTGTAGTTGGGACCTATGTGGGCCTGAGAGCCTCCAGAACCGGGACCCATCTGTACTTGGGACCCACCTGGGCCTAAGAGGCACCTAGATTGGGACCCACCTGGATCTTGGTCCTACTCATGGTTGGCACCCACGTGAAGCTGAGAGTGACCTATGCCAGGACGTACCTGTACTCATAATCGGAGCCTGCCTTTGCAGAACCGTCCTCGGTACGGTAGTCCACGTAGAAGGTGCTGTTGCCTTCACCGCCCTGGCAAGTCACGGACAGCAGCACTGACCCACAGTTCTCCAGGCAGTGATAGAGGCTGGGCTCAAAGAAGATGCGACTGGCACCGTCGTCCTCATCATCGGCGGCACCATCGGTGGCTCCCGGCCTGCGGGCAGCATCCGCAGCGTGTCTGCGCAGCACATTGCCCGCACCAGTCATCATCCGCGTGGCCTGAATGCGGTAGAAGGCGCGGCTTTTCTGCTGGTGCAGCAGTGCATAGTACTTGGCGATGCCCATCAGCTGCTCCAGGTCCTTATCCGGGTGCTTCTGCTTCAAGTCCTTAAGGATCTGGATGACCTCGCGCCGGCTGGCATCGAGTTCACGTGCCTCAGCAGGACCTGTGCCCAGTGCGCCCAGCTCACCTGGGACCTCGGTGCCCACGAATGTGCCATCCAGCTCGATGCTCTTGGGTGGGTCTCCCTCTGCCCCGATGATGATTCCACTGCGAGGGTCGGTGCGGTAGCGCTTGTACACGTACTTGTAGAAGAGCAGCCGCTTGTCCGCCATCCAGGCGAACACCACACACACCGGGAAGAAGATCAGTGTGAGCAGTGCCTCCCACACCTGAAGGCAGCAGACTGTGAGTGCTCTACACACTGTTCTCCTGCTCATCTCTGTTCACTTCTGCTTATCCTATGCTTATATGTCTCGACACACATACCCATCTATCACATCCATCCATGTGTCCACCCACATATCCACCCATCAATCCAACACCCACATCCACCCACCTATCTAACCATCTCTCTATATTTGTGTCCACCCACCCATCCATCCATCCATGTGTCCATCCACCTATTCATCCATTCCACCTATCCATGTGTATACCCACTCACCCATCCACCATCCATCTATCCTCCATTTATCTATCCATGAGTCATGTACCTATCCACATATCTCATTCATCCATGTGTCCATTCATCCACCCACTCATCCATCAATCCATCCATCCATCCATCCATCCATCCATCCATCCATCCATCCATCCACTTATCCACCCATCCATCCATTCATCCACCCACCCACCCCCTTCATCCATCTATCCACCCAACCACCCATCCATCCATCCACTTATCCACCCACCCATCCATTCATCCACCCATCCATCCACCCACCCATTCATCTATCCGCCTATCCACTCAACCATCCATCCATCCATCCATCCATCCATCCATCCATCCATCCATCCATGTGTCACCCACACTTCCACTCACCTATTCATCTACCCTATCTGTGCTAGCTGGTTTAATATCAACTTGACATGACATATTCTAGCATCCTTTGGGAAGAGGAAATCTCAATTGAGAAGATACCCCCAGTCAGATTAGCCTATGGGCACACTTTTCATGCATTGTCTTAATCAGTAATTGATGTGAGATGACATAGCCCAGTATGGGTGCTACCTCTGGGTAGGTGGTCCTGAGGTGTACAAGAAAACAAACAGAGCAAGCCAGGAAAAGCAGGTCGGTAAGCAGCACTCCTCTATACCCTCTGCATCAGTTTCTGCTTTGAGCTCCTCCCCTGACTTCCTTAGATGATAGACTGTGACTTGGAAGTGTAAGTGTGGTAGTTTAAACAAGAATGCCCCACCCCCAGTCTCATAAGTTTGAATGTTTGGTCCCCAGTTAGTGGAATTGTTTGGGTAAGATTAGAAGGTGTGTCCTTGCTAGAGTGTGTGTAGCCTCATTGGAGAAGGTGTGTCACTGGGGATGGGTTCTGATCTTCTCTCTCTCTCTCTCTCTCTCTCTCTCTCTCTCTCTCTCTCTCTCTCTCTCTCTCTCTCTCTCTCTCTCTCTCTCTCTCTCTCTCTCTCTCTCTCTCTCTCTCTCTCTCTCTCACACCTGCCTTTGGATCAGGATGTAAATCTCTCAGCTACTGCTACAGCACCATGTTTGTCTGCTTCCTGTCACGATGATAATGGAATAACCCTCTGAAACTGTAAGCAAGCCCCCAATTAAATGCTTTCTTCTATAAGAGTTAGTCTGGTCAAAGTGTCTCTTCATAGCAACAGAACAGTAACTAAGACAGTAGATTAAGTAATGCTTTCCTCCCCCAAGATGCTTTTAGTCATAGTGTTTTATCACAGTAATAGAAACCCTAACTAACAGATCATCCATTATCTGTCTTCTGTCCATCCATCCATCCATCCCATCCCATCCATGCATCCATGAATATAAGCATGTATCCATATATCCACCTACCCATCCACTCATCCTCCACCTAGCCAGCCACCCACCCATCCTCCAACTCACCCATCCTCCCTCTACCCAAACACCCATCATTTATCTATCCCTGATCAGCTCACATCCATCTACCTATGTACCCTCCCTTTGTCCACACATCCATTTGTCTACCAATGCAAGCACGCACACGGCCATCCATCCGTTTTCCTGTTCACCCACTTGTGCATCTTCTGTGTCCCCATTACTTATCCCTCCCCCCCTTCCTTTACCCTCTCCTTTCCCCATCTCATGCCAGCTTTAATGGCCTAACTCTTCATCTCTGCCTCTCTGACTGTCTCTTCTCTCTGCCCCCTACCCTGCTGGTGTTTTTAATCTTCCCTCTCTTATCCCTTCCACTTGTTCCTGTTACCTAGGTTCCCTTGTCTCTATGTCCCCCACCTTCTTTTTTTAAATCTTTTTGTAGAACCCAGCTCTCTCCCTTGAAGAGTCTTCAAAGTTTTCCTCCTCTGCCCTCTCAGTAAGTGTGCCTCTTCAAACGTCATGTGCTCTTTGCCCATCTCACTCGTGGTCTTCTACCCACTGAGCACTACACCTTGCTACATATGTGCTAGACAAGGAGTTGTTCTTAACCTCCACCAAGTGACAGATAGCCCCACTTGTGGTCCTGGATTATCAGGGTCAGAGCCTGCATCTCTTCCTGAGCTTCCCCCTCCATCTCTCCTCCTCTTCACCTTGAACACATGTTCTCTGAACACGTCAATCTCTCCATCGCCCATGCTACCACTGGTGACCACAGCTCCAGCTAGCTTCCCTCTTCCTCATAGTCTGAATGGCTCTTATGGGCACGACTGACTCTAAAGTTCATTTCCAGGAGCTCTAGATCTGCAGCTATCATTTACTTTTCATT
>NC_034608.1:11537647-11563456 GCF_900095145.1 Mus pahari | reverse complement strand
AAAGAAAGAAATGGATGGAGCTGGGATGACAGCTCAGTGGTTAAGAGCACTGGCTGTTCTTCTAGAGGACCCAGGAGATTCAGTTGCCAGTGCTCACATGGCGGTTTGCAACTACCCAAAACTCCAGTTCCAGGGATCCGGCATTCTCTTCTAGTCTCTGCAGGCAGCAGGCATACATGGTGCACAAACATGCAGTAAAACACTCATACACATAAAATAAACATAAATCTCTCCCCAAATGGCTTCATGGTAGAATGCTAGCCTAGAATCTACCGTTGAAGACTGGGACAATGGCTCAGCACCACCTGCCTAGCATGTGTTTTTCAATCTCCAATATGAAAAACAAAACAAACAAACAACAACAACAGCAGCAACAACAACAACAAAAACTGTTTGGGCAGTGGTGGCACACACCTTCAATCCCAGCACTTGGGAAGCAGAGGCAGGTAGATCTCTGAGTTCGAGGTCAGCCTGGTCTACAGAGTGAGTTCCAGGACAGCCAGGGCTACACAGAAAAACCCTGTCTTGAAAAAAACAAAATAATAATAATAATAATAATAATAATAATAATAATAATAATAATAATGTGGAAAGTAACTGAGGAAGCCCCTGACATTGAGCTCTGTGCCTGCACACATGTGTGCACTCACACGAAAGCCTTCACCTCACACACAAAGGCTATTCTGTGCCTGCACACATGTGTACACTCACACGAAAGCCTTCACCTCACACACAAAGGCTATTCTGTGCCTGCACACATGTGTACACTCACACGAAAGCCTTCACCTTACACACAAAGGCTATTCTGGACCCTAGGCCAGGCTGCTGTCCTTTTAAAGAGAATCTGAAAACTGTCCAATGCCCCATTCTGTACTTTTCACCAGGGCTGCTAGGAAGCTCAATGTTCTAGTCATGATTTGGGGGCAGACTTTCCCACGCTCTGACCCCATAGTATCCGTCTGTCTTTCTCCCTCCTTCCTGTTTCCTCCTCTCCTTTTCTTCCTTGTTCCTTCCTATGCTGAGTATGGAACCCAAGACTTCATGGATGCTCAGGAAGTTCTTCACCCTTTAGCTCCACCTACATCTCCACAGTCTCACTGTGCCACCCAGGCTGAACTTGAACTTACAACAATCCTCCTGCCTCAGCTTTCCTAGTGTTGGGATTACAGGCATAAGCCTCATGACCAGATAAACCCTGCAGTCTCTACTTTGATGCCAACTCTAGAGCACTTTTGTATCTGGGTACTTCTAGAGTAGAATCTATTAAGTGACAGCAGTTAACAGATCATGCACAGCGTGAATGAGTGAGTCTTGGGCACAACAAATAAATTATGCATGTGGGTGTAGGAATTAGGCCAGACCCATGAATAAATTATGCAAATAGAGGCAGCAGTCTTAGACTTGTGGGAAATAAATTAACCAAATGTTGTAAAGGTAGATGAGGACAGGCAGGGGTGCTGGTGAAGACACTGGACTTGGGAGAGATAGACGGAGGACTGTGGCAATCGGGGTGTGAGCCAGGCAGCTGTGAGTTTCAAATTTGTCTCGGTGTGGAAATAAATTATGCAAAGTGGACACCGGCCTCTGCTGGTGTCCCTGCCAATTGGATGGGAGTATAAACTACACTGAATCTGAACTGAAGCTGAATAATGAATGAGCAATGCAAACTGCCCATCTCTCTGGCCCTACAGAGAAATAAATTATGCAGATGTGGGTACCACAGATGTCAGTCCATGGATATATTATGTAAATGTGCCAAGTTACTCAAATTGATTTGCGCTGTCAGAACACAGGAGGCTGGCCTATGTAAGTGAAGTGTGACTTATGCAAATAGAGATGTCTTACTGTAAAGCTGGGAATAAATTATGCAAAAGGAGCCCTCTCAGGTAACTATGTGGCAAGCTGCGGCATGTCTTACATGGACCTTGGGCTCTGTTAGCCTACGCACACCCTTGGGAATTACCTTTTGGGTGGGCACAGAGCTCTACCTGGGGCTGCAGTCTTGACTTGCTGTCTTTGGCTCAGCCCTCTGGTGCAGTGTGACTGGCACACACGCACACACGCCTGCGTGCGCACAGACAGACACACACACACACACACACACACATCCCAAGCCACCAGGCTCCCACAAGGTGTTGGTCTTTACTCACCTGGACCACGCCTGGGGAGAAAACTGCTAGAATGAGATAAAGCCAGACATAGGCAAAGATGCTCCAGGAGGCTGTGACAAAGAAGACCCTCAGGTGCTTGATCTTACGGCTCTCGCCAGCCGGAATGACATACACACACACAGCAATGACCACAAACATGTTGAAGGCGGCACTGCCCACGATGGTGCCTGGGCCTAGCTCACCAGCCTGGAAGTTGTGGCCACAGACCTCGATTACAGTCAGCAGAATCTCAGGCGCTGAGGAGCCCAGGGCCATGAGTGTAAGGTTGGACACCGTCTCGTTCCAGATGCGCACCGTGCCCACGCTGGTCTCTCCATTTGCCTTGGTGATGGTGATCTCTTTCTCCTTGGACGTGATGACCTCAATGGATGCCATAAAGCGATCGGCAATGATAGACACACCCAGGAACATGTAGACCATGGCCACAAAGTACACCACGGCCCGTGCAACCTTGTCGCCCAGCGATGGGTCCTCGGGTTCCCACACAGGCAGCAGCACCCCTGGTTGGCAGCGGTAGGAACCTTGGCAGCCTTCTGAGCTGGTATCGCTGTCATTAGCTGGGGGAGGTGGCAGGGAAGGGGTCGGAGTGGCTTCCCCCATGCAGTGGGGTACCCCCAGAAGAAGGGCAACCCCCACCAAAGCCAAGGGAGCCATGGTGGGTGGTGAGGTCCTGGGGAGAGGAGGAGGAGATTAGATTGAGTGGATCACATGCCTCCCTGTCACTCAAAAGGCACAGTGTGGTCTGGCGGAGTGGCTCAGTGGTAGAGCCCCAGTCTAAAATCCCCCTAGTGAGGGGCTGGGGTGTTGCTCAAAGGCACAGTACTTTCCTATATGCAGTGTGGGTCTGAAGGTGGTGCTCATTGATAGACCACATGTGTAGCATGCAGAAAATCCTGGGTTCCATTACCAGCACTGTCAATCAACAGTATCCCAGTTTGTTAGGCTACAAGACACACAGGTGAGCTGGGAACCAGCACAGGAGACGAAGAGACACAGATCACCACATGGACATCCAGGTGAAAGGACACAGGAATGCCCAGGACCAGATGCGAAATGCTGGAAACATCCGTCAGTCAAAGTACCCTGGGAGCCTGCAGCCAACCATCACACACCCTCGTGATTCTGCAGCTGTGCTCCTAGGACAGGCTTATACACCCATCTCATCAAAAGGCCCCCAGGAGAACGTCCACGGCAACTTTATCTACAACAGGGCCAACCTTGAAACAACTCAGAGGCTTAGCAACAATTAAATGCAGAAACAGTAATGGAGTAGTCTACTGCCCCTAAGCAGAGAGGGGACGGTGGCTGATCATGATGACATAGAGGAGCCTGATCCTGAGATGTGTGGCTGAGTGACAGATGGCAGGTACTAAGAACACCATGAAAGCAGTGTCCGCTGGAGGCCAGCAGTCCACTGGGCAGTTCCAGGCACTGCAGCTTGGGTCTTGAGGGGGCTGTAGTAGGTTCTGGGTATGAGCATCTATTTTTGTCTTTCTGTGTTTATGTCTTATTACATTTTATTTATTTTGAGGAGGGTTTAAGTGTGCCATGGCAAAGAAGAGATAGGAAGAGAGAACTGACTCTACACAGATGCCCTCTGACCGTACACATCCACACAATAACAAATAAACAATAAGCATGCAGGATCGCCCATCCATTCTTCTTCCAGAATATTCCACAACTGCAGTCTCAGAGGACTGTGGACCCCTCCCTTGCTTGCATGGCCTCTGTCCCACCTGCCCTGATCCTCCCTGGGGGCCTGAAGCCCGCTCTTCCTTGGGGCTCTGACTGTACTCTCCAAGGTGACATCGCTGGCCTTTGGAGAGGGGTCTTTCACTCAGTTCACAAAGGAGAGGATCAAGGCTCAGAGAAGTGAAACAATTTGCACAGATCACCCAGCATCCACTGCCCCCCAGAAGGTGCCCAAGGTCTGAGCTCCTGGCTCCACCCTCAGGTTGTTATGGTAACCCAGTTGCCTATTATAGAGAAAAGGCAGCCCAAAGAGCTGTCACCTGAGCCTGCTGCCCATTAGAAATGCCTTGGGGTGCCTCTAGCCTTGTCTCCAGGAATTTCCACCTTCTATGTCAGTCTGAAAGTTCCTCTCAAAGTCTAACCCACAGCCTGCCCTCAACTCACACCCACAGACCAGGAGCCTGCTCTGGGGGAGGGAGGCAGTATGTTGGCAGAACTTCCCGAAAAGGAGTGTGTGTGTGTGTGTGTGTGTGTAGGCAGGGGCGGGGAGAGGGGTGATTCTTAAAGAGCCGATACACAGCCCCCTAGACAAGGCCTTTAATGATATATCTAATTAGCAGCCCCTAATTAGCAAACACTCATGAGTAATTATGAACCCACCAGGATCCCAAGCAGACTCCCCTTTGCTTCTCCCTCCTCCCTTTCTGGGTTTTGGGAGAGTCAGGGAAGACCCTGTGAGTCAAGAACCATCTAACTGCCTCTTTGGGGGAGGGTGAGATGCCTGGGAAGTTCTAGTTCAAGTCTAATCAATTGTTCATCCAGGTTCAGTCCTCCAGAAACACCAGGGTCAGTGCACTAATGTTTGCCTGCCCAGAGGCAGGGTCTATTTGATCCCTTTTTGCTGTCACACTGATTCCTCCCCCCCCCCACCTCCATCTCCTAGTCTTGGAAGAGGGACTCAGGAGAGAAGGCACTAGATAAATATTTGTGAAACACTTGGACGAGAGGCCTGCACTGTCTGCCTGTGGCTGGGGCGGCCTCGCTTAGTGCTCCAGGCTTCCTCCTCGGAGCCTTGAAAGCTAATCTGGGTGTAGACTCAACGGCGAAAGGATCAGGTTGATCCAGGGAGGGCCAGCAGGGCAGGTGGTAGCACCCCCTCAAACTTGCATCTTCAAGGCCATCTCTCCAACCCTCATGGGCTGCTGGCCGGCTGGGGTAGTGGTGAGTGTCCCTTTCTGCCTGACCTGTCTCTGGGGGATTCTGGAAAGCCAGGTGGGACTCCCCAAGGCAACCACAGCAGGGCGAGGACCTGGCCTGTATACTGACTCCTGGGGATGAGGGCGATGCAAAGCAGAGTGGGAATACAGAATTCAGAACACACACACACACACCACACTCTTTCCATCAACCACAAAGGGCCCCCACCACACACACAGTTGCAGATTGCAGACATAAACTGAGACCAGTAGGGAGAGAAAGGACTTGGTCAAGTCAGAGGCAGAACACAAATGTGGCATTAAGGCGTGGAGCTCCTAACCCAGTGATCTTTTAAGCCATCTGGAATCCCCACGCGCCTGTCACGCAGGGCGGGTATCTTGTAGGCAGAAAGCTCGTTCCAGCTCTGGCCCAGGTGTTGGTTAGCACCTCGCCTACCTTCTCTGGAGCCCTTCCCGAGGGTAGGAAAACGTCAGGCTGAGCCCCTTTGTAGAGTCCCCAGAAAGTGACTGCTTTCCCACCCAACCTCACTGTGAAGCAGGTGTGAAGCTGGAGGAGTGGAAGTGAGACTGAGAAGGGCCTGTCTAGCCTGACCTCAGAACAGTGCCCAGGAGTAGCAAAGTGTCTCAGAGTTGTCCAAAGAATGAATGGGCAGTGAGAGGTATGGGAGTTAGACTTTGGAAGGACTGGTCTAATGTTATTACACAGGTTAGGCTGTAGGCAGGACCACTCTCAGAAAGTCAAGGTTGGGAGGATGGAGAGACCTGGGCTAAAAAGGGGTGAGGAGGAGTTAGGGGCACTCCAGGCCCTCGGGGGAGTCCACACTGCGGGGAATCTGCCTCCTCCAGGTCCCCGTGCATCAGGGGCGGAGACAGAGGTGTGTGGGTGTGAGTTGGCTGCAGGCAGAGGGAGAAGAGGGAGGGGAGAGAGAGACCCGGGTGCCCAGAGACGGACAGACAGACAACACCATACACATGGCGCACGCTGAAAGCCGGGCAGCCAGGACTCAGAGCTAGGGCTCAGGAAGCCCCCGCACTTGACGGATGCGGCGCAGCCTGGATTCCCGCAACCCCGGAGGCTCCGGACGGCCACGCTGGGCTCTTACCTGCCTTGCGGCCGGGCCGGTCCCCGCTGGGCCCCCGCGGTGGGCGCCTCCGCCCGAGGAGAAAAGGGAGAAAGAGGGAGAGGAGCCGGGGACTGAGGGAGATCAGGGAGGAGGGAGGAGAGGGGATGCGAGGAGGGGAGCCGGGGAGGGGCCCGGAGGAGGGCGGAGCCCAGGGGAGGGGGCGGGGACAGAGAAAAGCGGGGAGTTGAGAGAGCAGCCCCGGAGAGGGGGCTAGACTGGAGAGGTATGGGAATACAGCTTGGGAGGAGGCCGGGGAAGGGCGGGGACAGAGGAACTGGGGCGGGGGAATCAGCCGTTAAGAGAGTCTGGCCTGAAGGAGGGAGTTGCCGCTAACGGGAGGGGGTGGGACAAGTGAGCTGGGGAAAGGACCACCAGGAGGTGGGAGAGAGGAAATTTAGGCAGGGTGGTGTGTGGGAATAGGGTAGTTGTGGGTTGGAGGACAGGGACAGCCTGGAAGAGGGAGGAGTTGAAGGAGGAGAGAGGGTGGGCACAGGGGAGCTGGGAAAAGGACCACCAGGAGGAGAAATAAGACGCCGGAGGAAAAGAGGGAGGAGCCAGGAGAGGGCAGGGCTTACGGGAGGGAGCGAGGCAAGGGAGCGCAGACTTGAGAGCCGCCGAGGGAGGAGCCAATATGAAGAGGCGTGGCCAGGGGATCTGGGGGCGGGGCTACAGAACAGAGACGAGGCAAAGGGGCAGGAGGGAGGAGCCCGGAAAGGGGCGTGGCCAAGGAAGCTAGTGGGTGGCAGAGGGGCTTGGCAGGGCTGGGGCTGCAAGTTGCCCAATCTTGGGGTTCAGCACTAGAATCCGAGGACAGCGATGGAGTTCGTACACCGGTCTGTGCTGTGGTATCCCAGTCCCTCTCTTTGATCACACACGCATAGCACCCCGTCCATACAAGGGCCCAGAGATGCAGTCATTGCTACAAATAGCCACAGGCTGGCAGACCTGGGGGAAGTGGGGAAGGAATGTCGGGCGGCAGATCTTTCCAAGTTCACAGGCTCAGCCTGCTCAGAGCACCTTACAGAAGACAGGGAACTGCTACCAGAGTGCCATGGTACGATGAGAGCCATTCCCACTGCCCCTGCCACACCAAAACATCCCAGAGGTAGATGTTGTTAGCCCCATTTTGACATTTCGAAGGGGAAACTGAGGCAGCAACTGTGGCTTCAGGTTCTGTATCTTTACCGCATGCTGTACTGCCTCTGGGCTTGAAAGGCAGGGAAGGATCAAGATCACCCAGTGTGGTGACACACATCTGTTTGATCCCTGCACTCAGAGGGCTGAGACAGGAGGATGGCTGAGTTCCAAGCCATCCTCATAGCAAGACCTAGACTCAAAACAATTTTGGGGGAGGGGGTTGAAGATGTGGACCAGTTGGTAGCATGTTTGCCAAACTAGCACTAAGCCTGGGTCCTGCCCTCAGTACAGTATAAACTATGCATGGTGGTGCATGCCTGCAATCCCAGCAATCAAGAGGTGGAGGTGAATCAGGAGTTGAAGGTTACCCTTGGCTAGAGGCCAGCCTGAACTACATCAGACTCCTCAACTTTCCCCCAACTGCCAAGTCCTAAGCCAAATGTCCTAGGATTCTGAAGCCTTCAGGTGGTTGAATGCAACTAGCTGCACAGGTGCATGCACTCATGCCTGCATGTGCACACACACATGCACACACCTCAGGATGTGTACATCACTCGCCTCTCCATCACTACCCTCAGGACAAATGCCACGCCAGGCTCCCTCCCTCTAGAGGACAGGTGACAGGTGCTGAGCACAAAATGGTACAGCAGGAAGAGAAGGCTGGCCTTGCCAGCAGCCGGTGCCCGCTGCCAGCTCTGGAGGGACACTCTTGGGCCTGCTGCCAGGAGAGGGAAATTCCAACTCCCTGAAGCTTCCCACGCTTCGGCCTGGCTTTTGGAGGTTGGAGCCTGGGAAGTCGGGATCTTGGCACCTGATGTCCCAAGACCTTTGCAGTGCAGGAGGGTGGTCAGAATTACAGGTGGACTTCCCTAGCAGGTGAGGCTGCTACCTACCCAACCCCACAAACACATGTTCTTCCAAGGAAGCACCCAGGCCCCACCCCCAGCCTGGAGTCCCTCTCTAATATTTTACCAACCTCACAGACCCCAATTCTATTCCTGGTTAGGGGTCGGGGAAGCACCATCTCCTCTGGGCTACATTTCTTTGGGCCTTGGGTTAGAGACTCTGACGGAGCCATGGGGGTGGTGACTACTCTTGTCTCTCCAATCCTTTTGGGCTGTTTAGCTGAGCCCCAATACCTACTTTAGCACAGTATCTCCCGGGGCCTGTCTGTCTTGGTCTAGCTTTGACACCGCACACCAGACTCGCTGCACACTTACTTTGTTAGCCTTGGTCCATAGCCAGTCTAATCCCTTTTCTTTCGAGACCAGCCCCCTCCTAAATGGACCAGTAACACGATCACTTCTTTGAGGCTGACAGAGTCTGCAGAGGCCTTACTGGGTTCACTGGAGATGCTGAAAATGCCCAAAGATTCCCTAGTCTCCATGGGTCTCCCAGGGGACCCAGCAGAGCCTGAAGCCCCTGGTGAGTTCTTCCCTCCCTCCAGTGTTGACTCCTCATCTGTGGTTCCTTATGCATCTTGGGTTGCCTCAGTGGCATTTGTCTGGGACCATACACCCTGAGTTTAGCTCACCAGAGCAGAGAATGGTTCCACAGCTTCAAAAATGCCCCCTCTACACTCTGTAACTTTCTTTCTTTCCTCTGGGTCTAACCTAGGAATCTCCTCCTCAGGTCTTTGAGAGTGAAGTGAGCATCGTAGAACCTGGCTCACAGTAAATATTTGATAGATGCTTGCCAGACAAAGGAAATGAAGACAGCCAGGACAGCTTTGTTGCTCTGCATGTATAAACAGTCCTCAGGGACCAACACTTGATGGGATTGCAAAGGTTGGCTGAGAACATCCCTTTTCAAAAGGCTCAGACAGGAGTGATCAGCTAGGGTCACACAGCATACCAGGGTGGGTCAGGGACTCTCAGAATTCCCCTTCTGGGGGAGTCCAAGGGGCACACTCCTGAGATGCTTTGCTCCCCATCAACAATGACGGACACGAGGTGCCCACACCTGAGAAGAGGGAGTGCTCAGGAGGCTGGGGGCTCCACAGGCCTGGGACCCACTCTGTCTCCAAGGCCCTGCTGATGTTTCCTCTGCTCCACTTGATGACGAAGCCGTGTCAAGACCAGCTTAGAGGCCTGGATCAGGCTGTGCTGTGGGGACAAGAGAGGACGGTAAGCTGTGACAGGAGAGGGGCACATGTTAGACCGTACTGGGCAGGGATTAGACCATAGGGTGTTGGATGAGAATTGGTCTCCCAAGTAGGAGGGAGCAGAGGCCAGATTTGGGGTCAGGGTGGGGGATACAGCTTTATAACTTCCTGTGGGAGGAGCAAATTAGACCCAAGTAGAAAGAACTGAGATTGGAGATCAGCAGAAGGCTGGGCATGGAGCCCCAGTGGCTGAGACAGAGGGACTGAATTCTGGGACAGCTTGGCTATACAATGTGACTCTGCTTTGCAAACCCAAGGGCTGGGGGACATAGCACAGTGGGTCTGATACTAAGCATCAGACACATAAATAAATAAGTGGAGAGAGAAGAACTAGGAGAGTAAGCACAGGAAAGACAGACATGGCTCAAAACCAGATTGCAGTAGAGGGTATTTGAGGTTCAACCGTTAGAGAGAAGTCGAGGTTAGATCGCAGCAGGGAGGACAAAGGTGAGGTCCCGTAACAAATGAGAGGTCAACAGAGCAAGAACCAGGCAGAAGTGGAAAGCAGAAGTTGAGGTTAGACCAGGAGACGCTCCTCTGGGGGCTCATGAGCTGCCAGTTAAGCTTGGGGTTCAGTAGGAGACTCTGCCTCAGGAGAATAAGATAGAAGACAGCAGGACACACAAAACCCTCCCTACTTGTTCTCTGTCTCTGACACACACACACACACACACACACACACACACACACACACACACACACACTGAGAGAGAGAGAGAGAGAGAGAGAGAGAGAGAGAGAGAGAGAGAGAGAGAGGAGTTTTCAAACCCACAGCATCTAAGCATCTAACTGCTTTACCAGGGCTGATACCTCCCTCATGAATGCCACTGGGTGGCATTCTCTTGGCTGCCAGAGACCTCCCAAGGTCAGGTTACCCCTTCCTAAAGGCAAGACACCATGCCTATAGCTGGGCGAATGCCCCGTTCTCCACCTCCCCCTACCGAGCCTGGCGTCCCTCAGTGAGTGGCAGCTCCTGCTCAGCTGTGGCAGCTCACCCGATACCTGGAGGGCGTCCCTCAGTGAGTGGCAGGCCCGATACCTGGAGGATGTGCACCCCTTTCAGGGATATCACAGCCAGCTCCCGCAGGCCGTCTCCAGTCAGGTCCACATGGGCCATGGCCAGCAGGGGGCTGGCGAAGCTCCTGCGCCACAGCAGGCGGAAGCCTCTGCTGTCCTCTGGCAGTGCACGGTACTTATAGCAGAGCAGCTCCTGTGGGGAGAGGGCCACGGTCATGCAGGCTGAGGAGGAGGTCACTGCAGGGACACAGGTGAGAGACAGGCCCATCTATTGAGACCCACCTGTCCATAGGTGGCCACCAGGACTTCCGGTTGTCCATCTAGGTCCACGTCAGTGACCAGGCCACAGAGGACGCTGTCAAACTGGTCACTGCCAGGCAGGAGAAGTTGGTCATCCAGGCCCTTGTTCAGAAGGTCCCTGAGGGTCCCAAATACAGAGGGGGTGGGAGCTAAGGTCAGATGACAGGACCTTGCCACCTTGGTTCCAGGCTGTAGGTGGTGCCCAACTGGCTTCCCCTGAGGTCCAGACTCACTCCTGACGCTGTGTGCCTTGGTTTCAATGTTAGAAAATGGCTGGCCTCAAGTGTCCGTCCTATAGGCCCCTTCTGGATGGCCTACTGTGCTCCCAGGTGTACATCCACACGGTGGGTCTCGGAGACATGGGTGCCCTGATCCCTGAACTTGTAAGCACTTGGTACTGTACAGAGCACAAGTGTGAGGGAGCTGGGTGGAACTACTCACAGGAGTGGATGGGAGTGCATGGAATGGGAGAGGTGGAGGGGATGGAGGGGTCGAGGATGTAGTTAAATCGGTACAGTGTAGCATGAGTGAGGCCCAGGGTTTGACCCAGCACCACATGAGCTGGGTGTGGTGGTGCATGCGTGTAATCCCAGCACACGGGTGGCATTGGCAGGAGGACCGCGAGAGTTCAGGGTTATCATTAGCCTCATAGTTGGAGGGCATGCTTGACTTCCTAAGATCCTATTTCACCCCCATCCCTAACATACAAAGCTGACTGCCTATGTTAGCATTACAACTGTACAATTTGTGGTGACTTAAAATCCGAGATAGTGGGAATAGTGACATCATGGAAATTTCCAAGGACTGCATGTCTAGGCTTTCCCAAGCCAGTGTCTGCTGGCATCCCTAGTCCACTCATGTCAGGGGTCTGGGTGTCTTTAGTGGGGGGAAGATATACCCACCCTTAACAAATCCTCTACAAGATCTAGATGTGAGCGCTCCCACCTCCTGCTTTCTTGACCCTAGCCACCTCAAAGGGCTGACAAGGTTAGACCACACCACACGGGCACAAGGTTACATTGTACCCAGAAACCCCAGGCATGCTCACCAGTACACCACAGCTGGCTCCAGCATGCTGGCCACAAGCAGACTGTATCCTTCCTGCCGGGGGCTGTCCTGGGTTGCTATGGAAGAGACAGGAGTTGGCAGGTCTATGGTGACGGGACCTCCCTTACCCTCGTCCCCTCTGTAGTTAGGAATGCTGGCTAGGATGAAGACCGACGATTGTGCCTCAGAAGGGGGTTAGAGTTAGACTATGACAGGACTGTGGCCAGACTTTAGATGGTGTTAGTCTGAAGGTAGAACACAGCAGAAAAGACAAAGATTAGAGCAGAGTTGAGGTCTAAGGTTAGACCACACTGTGAGAATTAGGGTGAAAGGGACTTTGCTTAGAAGGTGAGGGGCAGGTTAAGGTGAATGTCAGTGTGGGACAAACCAAGGTCAAGGAGTAGGAAGAAAAGCACCTGGGGGTAGGGTGAGACCATGATTGACAGTTGTCAGTCCAAAGGGAATGAGAAGTCTGGGGTGGGGGAAGTCACTGTAAGGTAATATGAGAAATGAGGGCCAGACCACAAAGGGAAAGTTGAAAGGAGAGAAAAAGTTGAAGGCTAGACCAAAGTGGGAGAGAGAGGTTGGACAACAGAACTGCTCTGAGGTCAGCCTGTGGCACAGCTTACAGGCTGGATAGGGGTCCCAGGAGGAGCAGAGGGTCTGGTCTGGACTCAGGGGGGTAGGGGAGGTTGGGAAAGCTGAGGCTGCAGAGTCCACTTTCCAGACCCCAGGTCTAGAGTAAAGAGCTCACCTTCCGAGGCTGACAGGCTGAACACAATCACTCGGGAGATGGGCCCATCCTGCTGGATTGTCCATGTCTGCAAGATCTCTGTATGGAAAGCAGGGACTCGGGGACCTGTTCCCATCCCTGGGCTTGTCCCCACTCCAGGCCTGACCCTCACCTCGAGTCTTCTGGTCCACGTGAGCCACACGCACATAACCACTCTGGCAGCCCAGAGCCGAGAGCCGCTGGGATGAGGCAGGGAGGTTTTGGACATCAAGCCAGAGGACACTGGTGGGAGGACGGTGGATGGACAGGTTGATTTCCCAGAACCCCACCTCTGCTTTCTGGAACACCCTGCCCCTCCCTGAAGCACCAGGAGTCAGCCCCTGAGCCCCATCCTGCTTGCTCTGGGGACACCCACCCATGATCAATCAACTTCTTTGAGGTCATGCTGAAAGCTGGGAACATGCTACCCAATTGCCTCCCCCACCCCCCCTTTTTTAGACAGGGTCTTATGTAGCCTAGGCTAGCTTCAAAGTCAAGGATGAATTTGAATCCCTGACTCTCCTACCTGTACACTACCATGCCTAGATTACAGGATGGATCTCAGGGTTTTGAGCTAGGCAAGCGTTCCATCCACTGAGTGGCACTCCAACACGCTTCCTAGTTTCTCTACGGCTGCTCTCCCGTGTGCTGCTCTCTCTGGCTTCCCCGTACACAGGCCCCGGTCCCTTCTTTGAGTGCTGGGGTCCCCTCCTACCTACTGGTCAGGTTCGTGAGCTCTGGAAAGAGGTTTTCCACGGGCTGCTCCTCAAACTGATGGAGTCCCTCATTCTGAGGAAGCAAGGCCCACCCCAGGCGATGGAGTCAGTCAATAGCCACAGTCCAGCACTGTCAGACTATGCCAAGCCTGCCCCCTCACCTCCTTGTAGAGATGAATAGCTGGATCGTTCCCACTCAGGAGAAACACGGTCTCCAGCTGGTCCCCAACCTGGACTCTGAAAGCAGAGCAAACTAGAATGTGCTGGAACCTGAGTGGTTAAATTCCTGCAGGGATTTAGAAACGCCACTGTCAATTTATTTAGAAATAGGGTTTCCTGAACCCAAGGCTGGTCTGTTTTTGTTTTTGTTTTTGTTTTGAGACAGGGTTTCTCTGTGTAGCCCTGGCTGTCCTGGAACTCACTCTGTAGACCAGGCTGGCCTCGAACTCAGAAATCTGCCTGCCTCTGCCTCCCCCAAGGCTGGTCTTGAACTTAGTATGTAGCCATAGCTGGCTTTGAACTCCTAATCCACTTACCTGTACCTCTTACACCCAGCCTGAAATGCATTTGTAAAACCACCCCCCACCAAAAAAAAAAAAAAGCCTGCAAGAACGCTGGCATCCAGAGACTCGCATGCCAGGTGCACGGCTTAGTGTTCTGCAGATGTGTGTACACCAACTCTTAAGTTCCACAGCTGCGAGAGCTCAGAGCGGCCAAGGGCAGGTGCTGCGAGCCCTGCTCTGAGGGCCCCCAACTGCTCAAATCTTCACTCTAGGGACAGGACAGGGTACTCTAGAATGAATCTGCACGACCTCCCAGCAAGGGCCAGTGAGCTGGTTCAGTGGATAAAGGCAACTGCTACCAGTCTGGATGATCTGAGTTCGATTCCCAGGCCCACACAGCATGAAAGCACTGACTCCCATGGGGTGTTCTCTGACCTCCACCTATATGCATGGGACCCTCTTGCATATAAGTAAATATACAAGGGTCTTCATAATAAGGTGTATATATACATGCACACACACAGAGACACACACACAGACACACACATCCTTGAAGCTTCATTTTTGTATCTCTCACCTGCTAAACCAGAGATTGGGCGCTAGGGCCTGCATACCAAATCCAACCCACTAAATGCTTTTTGTAAATAAAGTTTTATTGGCACAATCCTACTCATTCATCTACAGTGTCAACTGCTGTTTGCTTGCTCCAGTGGCAAAAGTGTACAGTTGTGAGACCAATTGTCTGACCCTCAGAACCTAAGATTTACTAACTGGGCCCTGACAAAAAAAATGCAAAACAAAACAAAACAACAATGTTGCTAATCTCTGGTATCAGTGTTGTTATGAAGACTCGCAATAGAACCCACTTTCTTTGGGATTTTACATTGTGAAGATTCTAGATGGTCTGTATTCTACCCCCTTACAGGTCCCCTACAGACTCTCAGGAGCTGCTGGGTTTGATAGACCCCCCCCCCCCTTTGGACAGATCTCACATAACCCAGGCTAGCCTTAAACTCATGCAGCCAAAGATGACCTTGAGCCAAATTCTTATCCTCCTGCTTCCGTCTCCTGAGTGAGTGCTGGAATTAGAGGTATGCACCACTGGTTAACCACTGGTTTATGTGTGCTTTCGATGGAGCCCAGAGCTCTGTGCACTAGGCAAGTGTTCGACTGCCTGAATGTATCTTCAGCATTCAATTGCAATCTCGGGGCTTCTGAGGCTAGAGAACAATTCCATGTCTGGGAAGCAGAGATCTAGAATTTCGGAAGTTGAGTTCCGGGTGCTCAATTAACCCACTGGAATGATCTACCTGAGAGGTGACAATGTAACCGTCTTGGCTGCATTCACTCTGAGAAGCACCATGAGAACAAGACTGGTGATGGCAGGTATGTGGATTCCAGTCTGCTAAAGTTCCGTGAAACCCCACTTCCCGACTATATTTCCCATCACCTTTTGGGCCCCTAACACTACCTGTTTCCAATCCTTAGTATATGAAAAGCCTTTTGTTCTCCAGATAGGGAAAGCCTCAGGGTGCAAGGAAAGGGTAGGAGAGCAGGGTGCTCAGGGTCACTCACTCTGCGTGGCACAGCTGGAAAGGTGTGAACTGGAGTTCCAAATTCAGGCAGCTCTCTGTAGAAGGACACAAGTTAAGCCCAGCAGCCCCTGGCAGCCCCAGCCACGCTCTCCCCTAAGTCCCACTCACCTGCAATGGAGTCCAGATTGTACTCTGAGCCAGGCTCATAGTCACAGTAAATGTTAAGAAAGGGACTGCCCTTGTCCCCTGAGTCCTGGGGGGTGGAAACATCTCTCAGGGGAGGTAGGGGAGGTGACAGGCATTTGGAGTAGATTCAGAGCACTTGGGACAGACTTGGTGGGATCCACAGTGACTAAGAAAGAGGGTGCGGACAGGCGGAGGGTGCGGTGGTACCTTTATAAAAGTGATGCCCACAACCAGGCCCCGTTTTGGGGGTGACTTGTTGAAAGTGTCGATGGAGACGATCTCAGCATCCACTATGAGGGGAGTTCAAAGTTCACTGGTTAGGCAGGTCTCCACTCTTGCAGCCTAGCCACACTAACTTCATACCACTGCAGATAGCAGGAGTCTGACCGTTGTCACCATGACCTCTGAACACCGACTACTAAGCTGTTAACCTATGTTTGCGGAATCCTGGACCCTAACTACTTACGGGCCATGATGACCACTGTCTCCGACCCTAATGATTACCAGTTTTGACCCTGACCTCGCAACACAGTGACAATCTTAGAATCCTCAACACCAGACTCCAGTCCCGCCCCCCGGCACCACAGCGCCACGCACCGGGAATGTAGTTGAATTGCAGCTCTTTAGCCACAGGCCGGATTTTCTGTCGGAGGTCTTGATAGCGGAAGCCGAGGACCTTGCCTTTAAGAGTGGCGGCCAGCAACTCCCCTCGCCCGTCGGCGCCTCCGGCAAGCCCGTACACGTTGCTCTGCGACGAGAAGCGCGTGAAGCTGTCCTCCAGCAGCGGACAGGGTCCCTCTGCCACGGCCGCCTCCCCCATCCTGGCCCTCCGGGATCGGTCCCAGCTGGCCTGATGCTCCCCCAACCAGTCAGGAAACCTCCACTAGCGCATACTGATGACGTCAAGAAGCTGCGGCTACTGCCCTCTACAAAAATGGCGCCTGGCTCCCTGACTGGGAGGCCCAGGCAAAATTGCCCTTCTGCATCTGAGTGTTCTGTCCTTGCCCATTTCGGAGCTACGGAGAGGGTCTTCCAGGATTTGAGATGGGGGAATGGAAGCGTCTTTGGGCCTCTTTGAAAGCAGTGTGAAAAGAATAAGTATCACCCTGAACTGGGGGTAGTCACACACTCCTGTGATTACAGCACTTGGGAAGTGAAGGCAGTTGGACCAGTTTCAACTCTTCTACAGAGTTAGAGGCCAAGTTTATGTGTATAAGTAGTTTTCAGGCCCGCCAGCCTGCATGAGACACTCCCAAGCCCCCAACTTTTATCTTTCTCCACACACACCTATAAACACACTCATTCTCCAACAAAAACTATCCGAACAACAAAACAATTATAAAACCCAATTACTACCCTTTTGGATAAGCACATTTGATCTGCCAATTTATTTAAACTCATAAGCAAGCTGAAGCGGAGGCACATATCTAATCTTTTTACTTTTAGAGACAGGATCTTACTCCATAGCCTTGGCTGAGCTGGTAATTTACAAATCAGGCTGGCAACAAACTTGTGACAATCCTCTTACCTCTGTATGCCAAGTGCCAAGAACACAGGCGTGTCCTTCTAAAGTAGGTACTCTTAATATTCTTAAAACATTTATGTATATGCTTCTGTATGGGCACATGTACCATGGCATGTGATCAGAGAACAACTCTGGGAGTCAGTTCCCTTCACCTTCTGGGTCCCAGCAATTAACTAGTCAGGCATGGTAGGAAGCACCTTTATCTGCTGAGCCATCTTGCTGGCCCTAAGGTACCCTTGAATCTGTTATATAGACCAACTGAGTTAAGTAAATTCTTTAAGCAATATTATCTTCAAAACAGTCAGGTGTATTCTTATACCAGGGAAAAGATCAGTTAACCTGTCCATCCTGGTGGCAGAAGAGACTGCCTGCTTTAGTGAACAGTCATAGTGACAGTCTGCAGGACCCATGGCTCCTTGTCCACTCACAGTGCACCTGGTGCCATCACACCCTTTAGAGAGTCGCTCACAAAGTTCTCACCAGAACTATGCAAAGAGCTTTACAAAGTTGGAGCCTGGAGCTGAGGGAGAGCCCAATCTGGGCTAATGCTTCTGCGATGGAGAGGGCTTAGCGGCCAGGAGGCCTTCAGGGGGTCTGCATCTGCCGCTTCAATCAACCTCAGCACCTGGGATGCATCGCCTCAGACACAAAGCAGGCTCAGTAGATGCGCTAAAACCCTGTCAACTCAGGGCCGGATAGATGGCATAGGTGATAAGGATGCTTGCTATACAAAGCCTCGCAGCAACCCAAACCCAGCCTGTGGAATCCATGGAAAGTCAGAGGAAGTGGCGCGTATCTGTAGTCTTAGTACTCCTTTGGAGAGATGGAGCTGGAAGCTCATGGGCCAGTTAACTTGAAGTACTAAGTACATTAGCAGAAAGAAGTCCCTGCCTTGCCCCCACACACCTTTAATCCCAGTACACTGGAGGCCAGCCTAGTCTACAGCCAAAGCTACATGGTGAGTCCCTGTCTCAATACACACAAGACTCTGCCTCAATAAGGAGTTAAGAAGGACTGACTGACAATGTCCTCAGACATTATGGGCCATGGTGTTTGAGCATAAACATAGTTAGAAGCTTCCAACCATGTGGTAGGCCACCAGCCAGTATGTTTAGTACTGAGAACTTCCCCATGGCAATCTTTCGACATAGTGTGGCTGTGAAAGGTGGTGAGGAGCCGGAGCATCCCAGATCCCGGGGCTGGCGAGGCAGAGCTACTGGCCGGTGAGCACAGCACTGTGCTCCCTGTGGACACCTAGCGGTGCTCCATGAACCATCCAGAATGAATGACATGTGCAGGTTGGCATGGCCTCTTGTTTTTATTATTTGTGTATGTTACGGATGTACCTTGTGCATATCCATCCACACGGGAAGACAGTTACCTGGTCATGTTGTCACTCTTATTCCTTTGAGACAGGGTCCTTTTGTTGAGGCTGCTGCCAGGCTTCTGGCCACCAGGCTCTAGCAACAGTCACTGCCCCACCTTGCAGGCTTACATGTACATGTGGTCACTCCAGTGTTTCTTAGCATGGGTGCTGAATATCTGACCGTGGGTCCTCCTGCCTGTTGTAGTAAGTGTTCTTACACACTAAGCTCTCCCCACTTTCCCAGCTGTGCGGTTTCTTCTCTTCAGGCTGCTTCTGACTCACATAGCAACTTATAAACCATATTTTCAACCCTAGTATGTATCTGAGCCACTTAGGAAGCTTTCACATCAGGGTATCAACCTCAGTCCAAGCAGAGCAGCAGGCTGCAGCCCTGGACATGAGTGGGACATTCTCATAAGGCTGCTTGGCAATCCCAGCCTCAGGTTTCTCCAAAGCTGAGGGCCAAATTATCAACTGAATGAAGCTGTTGGGGACACTGGAGGGACAGGGGAGCAGAGCGAGTTCTGGAAGGCCAACTTTTCCTCCTAGGCTGTCTGCTTCAGTCAGGGCAATCCCATGGAAGGAGCCCAGCCCTGGCGGGGTGAAATGCGTCTGAGGCTCCCGTCATCTTGGGCCAGTCCACAGCTTCTAGAAAGCACCCCGGTTCTGAGGCTCAGCTGCAGAAACCTCTAACTCCTCCAGGACAGCCAAGGTCCAAAGGGAAGGGCACCGAGGGCAAAAGGGACCGCTCAAGAGGCTCATGCAAAAGTGGCAGGTTTTATTGTCCTTTTGGGCAGCTGCAGCTCCAGGTCGATAGACCTGGATGCAGGGAGAGAAGCAGGCGCGCAGGGCAGGGCCAAGGCACCCCGTGAGCTCCAGGGCTGGGTCTAACCTGAGAGGCTGGCATTGTAGGAACAAGGGAAGGCTCCAGGGGCAGAGGTTACCCCCAGCTGGGGAGAGCAAGTCTCAGAGCTACCTGTGTTCTTATCTCTGCTAGAGGACAAGGTAGGAGATATGGAAACAGCCTTAGTACACTGCTGGTTGGGAGATGGGACCGGAAGCTGACCTCCGGTTCCTGAAGCACACAGAGAAGTCTGAATTGGAGAATCTGTCCAGGTGGGCTTTCCAGGGCAGGAGGGCACCTTTGGGGGCTTAAATAAATGGCAGGGTGAAGGACGCAGCGGGCATAGGGTGACCAGCCATCCAGGAGAGCTCGCCTGGGGCTGGAGAATGTGGCCCGCATTGCACCCACTCCTTCAGACTCCTGGTGGGAGGTGTTGGCTCCACCTCTGTGACAGACAGATGGGTGGAAGGCAGTGGCTGGAGGCCTAGCGCAGGTCCTCCTCATCACCCTGAATGGTCTTCTTTATGCGCAGAAGCATGGTGGTAAGCCACTGGTCCAGTCTTGAGATGGAGTCATATTCCTTCACCTGTGGCGCAGAGAGGGTGAGCCGTGACACACTGCTCTCTCCTGGAACCCTCCCTGGCCCCAGTCCCGAGGTTCCCTAGAGCGCTCTGCCACCTCAGCCTGCAAAGCTCGGAGTGTGAGTTGGCAGGAAAAGACTCGTAGTTTAAAAGACCTCCGAGCATCCTGGCTTTGTGGGTGGAATTGAGGCCTGGAGGCATGGAAACACTGCCTCTCCCACCTCCGTGCCAAGTTGGATATAGCCAGCTTCACCTCTGCCCTCAGGGGCCTGGTTACTGAGGGCACCCAGAGAGTGATGTCAGCATCGAGTACTGGCTAGAGAACCAAGGTAGACACAGTTGGAAACAAATGTTCAGAGTGGCGTGGGAAAGGGAAACAATCGCGCAGGGCAGGCAGCCGAGCGGTAAGGGCAGCAGAGGAGTCCAGCCAGTCTTGCTGTCCACGGGGGTGGGCTCGGAAGACATTCTGGTTTGTGGGGCAGAGAGATGGACTGAAATTCCAAGGGAGCAAGGCAAATACCAGTCTCTCCTCAGCCTTTGTGCCACCATCTATAAAGTGGGGCGAACCCTGAGGGTTCCAGGATGACTCACAGGAAAGAAAATTACAGTCAAGGCCCAGGGCCTAGAGTTCAAGTAGGGCAGAGTCTTTTGGGGGTGGGGAAGTATTGAGAGGATCTCTCTGTGTAGCCCTAGCTGTTCTGGAACTTGTTCTGTAGACCAGGCTGACCTCAAACTTACAGAGATCTTCCTGCCTCTGCCTCTGCCTCCCAAGTATCAGGATTAAAGTATGTGCTACCACTGCTTGGCTTAAGTAGAGTAGAATTTATGAGAGAGCACATTGGAGAAGATCCACTGGCCAGAACTTCTGTGCCAGCCACTCACCGACTCTGTGTAGCTGTCCACATTCTGTTCCTCATGGGCTTCCAGCAGCTTCTGCAAACAGGGTCAGGGTCAGCCAGACCCAGCGGATGTTGTGGGGTGAAACTGCAAGGAGGACCCCACACTGACAGGTTCTGCCCCAGTCGGGACATTGTGGTGCATGTGCAGGGGAAAGCCCACCTCCTGGCCCTGCCCACTTCTTGCCACGGTCCCTGCATTAACTGTACTTGTTTCGGGTAGAGAACTGAGCAGGATGGCAGGAGAAAACCAAATCGAACAGAGCCCTGCTAAGCAACTTTGGTGGCTACCCCAGCTGAGTCCCAGATCCAGGCCTCCCCGCCCACATGCAGATCAGGGCAAGCCAGACCCGATGCTCACTTTCATCAGCTTGCATTCCCGGGAATCCGAGAAGGCCGGGAACAGCTCCTCGTACTTCTGAACAGCAAGCTGAGCGACAGGAGAGAGGGGGAAAAGGTAAGAAAGCCTGGGGCACCAAAACCATGGCTGGCGGTTGATTCGGCGCTTCATGCCCTGGTCTCCAGGATCACCTGACTCGGGCCTGATGGTGCCACCCCCAACTCAGCTGAGTCCAGGTGGCAGAGGCGGCGCTAGGAAGGGACAGGCTTTCCAGGCATGGAGTAGGGAAGGAGGCAAAAGAGCCTACTGCACACGCCAGGCCTATAGCTGGCCTTGAGTGGGTCAGTGGCAGTGGGAAAACTTACTGGGGTACTAGGTGAGTTGGGTGGGGGTGCAGCCTATTCTGACAAAACCCAACTGAGTGCTCATAATTCATCAGTGCTGCGGGCTGGGATGTGGCTCAGTGGTAGAGCATTTGCACAGCAGACATGAGGCTAAGGTTCCATGCCCACCACAGAAAGTAAAAACAGCAAACTGTTCTACCACCCCCAAATGCATAGCTGCCAGCTATACTCAGGCAGGGAAGGAGACCGTGGGACAGCAGACGTCACGTAGCCCCCGTGGTGCTACCAGGGATTGAAAGCCAACGCCCAGTTTCCAGATCCTTCTACCAACCATTGCTATCCCTGTCCCTGACCTCTTGCCCAGAAGCACTGAAATTTAGTGGGCAGGCATAGAGCCAAAGGTAAAGTTGTGCCACCAGGAGTCCCAGGTCTTGGTAGGAACTGTGCCTGGGGCTCAGCAGCTTCTGCACCACAGCTGAATGGGACAGTCAGGATAGACAGTAACCCATAAAGGGCACAGGCCAGCAAGGAGCCAGCCAGCAGCTGGGAACTCAGAAAAGCATCCAGACTGCTTTCCATCCTAACCAAACGGTAGGGCTAAGTAGATCAAGTAGCCTCTAACACCGAGGGACAACTTGGCCTGGCTGGTGAGGGCTCACCTTGGCGTTGAGCATGTCGATGCAGAAGTGGCAGAGGGCCGCCTTGAAGAAGTAGTCTTTGGCGCTGTACTTGAGGAGGGGACTGTCCATGGCACTGGTCCCCACCTGTAGACACATATCACCATGAGCTTAGGCAGGCAACTCAAGGGTGAAGGTCAGACCCTACTGTGAGATCTGGGGATCTCAGGATGACAGTGAACAGGGACAGCTCAGCAAGGGTACAAAGTGTTGCCAGAGTGACCAGAACACGACTAGGGTGTGGGTAGGGTAAGGGAAGCCAGGTGTCTGTGGGCCTCTCCCCAAGTCAGCGGGGAGGAGGCACCCTTGCCAGACATACAGGAAACTGGCATTTAGTGGGCAGAGGGGTGGCAGTTGTGGGAGCATAAGAAGTAGTGCCTGCCCTTCTCCCACGGCCACAGCCTGCCCCACCGCTAAGCACAGTGTCACATGACACTCGCTGCTCCCCAGGGCCCAGGGTCCCTCCTCTGCTGATTCTTCTTCCATGGCCACAGCCTGCCCCACTCCCAAGCACAGTGTCACATGACACTCGCTGCTCCCCAGGGCCCAGGGTCCCTCTTTGCTGATTCTTCTCCCTCCTGCCTTACTTTTTCTGCAGAGGGTACCCAGCTCTGGGGACAGAGCCCATGAGGGGGGGCAGGACACACCTAAGCTAGGTTGTAGGTGGAAGAAGCATTTGGTGAGAGTAGCCTGGGAAAGAGTGGGGACGGAGTGGGGCAGGCAGAGGTGGGTGGCAGAAGCTGACAGCCAGGCAAAGCCCACCTGCTCATAGATGTCAATAGCCTTCTGGTACTGCTCCAGCTGTGCGGCGTAGCCAGCCACCTTCAGCAGACACTTGTTGGCTGAGCTGTGGGAAGGAGGGGCATGAAGGGACAGTAGCAAGTCCCACAAGGAGGGGCAGGCTGGGGAGGGGCTACCTGTTGGACTCTTCTCCTTTGTAGTAGTCTGCAGACTGCTCGTAGTGGGCGATGGCCTGGGGAGACATGAGGAGGGGCCGACTGGAACGGAGGACAAGGTGGAGCAGTGCCTTAACACAGCCTCCCCTGCCTTCCAAGACCACAGGGCAGGGCATCATGGTGGGTGGGAACGGGAGCGCCAGAGGCCCGGGCACAGCCAGCCTGACACCAGCTCACCTTCTCGACATCCACCAGTTCTGTCTCATAGATCTCAGCGATGGAGATGTGGTGCTTGGCTGCGATGGTAAATCTGCCCTGGGGGAAGGGGGAGAGCGCAGTAAAGGGATGCCACCGGAGATGTATTCCATAGCAAGTCTCACCCCACCCAGTCTAGCCTCCTTGGGTTCCCACCTCAGTAAGGGGTCTGACCACACAAGGCAGGGAGATGACAGTAGCCTTATTACAGACTGAGCATTTCTCAGGCTCCTAGGGACACCAGGGGAGGGCCAGGCAAGGGAAGCACCTGCATGGGCACTGCAGCCACAAGGGGATCATGAAGGGGACAGAGGCAGCATGTGAGGGGTGTGTGCTGCAGCAGACACCCCATTCTGTAGCTCAGCCCAGCGATCAAATCTCTGCCCTCTAAAGCATAAACAGGACGAGACAGAGCATGGCAGACCAGCAAGCAACCCTTACCATGTCTGTATAGATCTCAATTGCTCTCATCAGACAGTTAATGGCCTCTAGGGAGGAAAGAGAAGACGAAGAGGTCATTATAGCAGGTCCTGAAGACAGGAGGCAGACTGGACTCCCTGAGGGAGATGACAGGCACATGGTTGCCTTGGCTTCAGGGCTCTTAGGATCTCCAGAGCAACTGGAAGGAAAGGATGGGAGCCCTAGGTCCCAGGGAACCTGGTCAGATTGGGTATTTCTGCATCCGAGACATGCTGGGCACATCTTCCCAGGGAGGCCCTCTCCCTTAGGCAGCCATATTCCCAGCTTTCAAGCAGGATCAGGGCACAGTGGCATAGTCAGGCTCCCAGAGTCTGAATTAGACTATCAAAGCCCTACCATCAAAGGGCAAACTGACAGCCAGTGCTAAGCTGGGGCAGAGACTAGAGGGCTCAGCATCTGTCCTTGGAGGCTTTCCTTGAGTAAGCCCTATCCTTGATACCGGCCTGACTGGCTCCTCCTGCAGAGAAGGCTGGATGCAAGGAGCACTGGGGCCTCTCCATGGGGGCTCTGCACCCCCAGCTCAAGAGCACTGTATTCCTGGCCCTGCTGGCTGCTTGCAGAGCAAGCTGTACCAAAAGCCAGGGCAGTACCAGGCTACCTTCGTTGTACCATTTCTTCTAAGATTTTAAATTGGGAAAAGGAATTTTTTTTTTTTTTGAACAAGTTTTTTGGGGGAGAGAGGCCCGAGTGGGAGGCACTTTCTAGCAGATGGAAATGAACTCTCAGTATCTTCTAACCACCATCTCAGGTGGGGAGTACTGGGCAGCGAATGGGGCTGGGGAGCACAGTCGGTCAAGGGTCTAGATGGACTAGAGCACGTGCTAGGAAGGCCCCAGGGCTGCTGCTGGGCTCTCTTGGGATGAGGATGCTAAGATTGCAGTAGCTAAGGCCTGTTGGCATGGGATCAGTTGGTGGGGCAGTCTCTGCCACAGAAGCAGGGGAGAAACATGGATTCACAGGGCCTTGGCTCCTTGCTCTGGGAACAGCTTGGAAAGTGGCAGGCCGTTGCTGACACCCTTATCTGCTCTCATCGCAGGGCTTATCGGATGCCACAGGTCTGTCCCTATCCTCTTGAGTGCTCAGCCTGTAGAGAGTAGGTAGAGGGTTACAGAGCCCAGCTCAACTCTGCATTACCCTAAAGTCCCTGGCCATATGCAGATATAAGCAAGCACTGTTCACAATAAAACAGGAACAAATTGCAAGCTACGGTAAGGAGAGGAGATGGATGAAAAGGCGTCAGGTGTCTTATACATAGCAGGCATCCAGGAAACTCCAATGGGTGTGGGGTTAGATAGAAGACATGTGAAGACAGACTATTTCCCTGCCTGTGCACATGCACAGCAAGCTCCTACTTTAAAAGGGTTAAATTCCCAGGCCATCAGCCGCTGCTAATGGAAAGTCTCAGGTGAGATTCCTAAAGAGCTGATGGACCAGACCATAGGGCAGGTGATCAGACAGGTAAGGAAGATCCCTCGTGAAGAAACTGGGTGTTCAAGCCTCCCTCCCCTGGCCTTCCAGCTGTTTCCCAGGACACCAGCCACATGGGGGAAACTCTAGAGCTCAGGGTCACTCCCTTCTGGATCTCAGGAACTCTCTGCACACATCACGGTAGGTCACTGAGGAAAGCGAAGCCCAGAAGAGTGATGGGGCCAGGATGCAGTTTCATGGTGCAGCACAGGCCCTGGGATCCTCGGGGAGGGGAAGCGAGCTCAGGTTACCTGGGTACCTTCCCCTACTCCGCTCCTGTTCTCTGTGAGCCCTGACTGTCTCCCCATCTGTGGAACTGTGACTGGGGAGGGGCCCTGGCAGTAGGGCTGGGTGTCACACAGCTGCCATCCCTCCCCGTTCAGCCTGAGTCCCTAGCCCTAACACGGAAGCTCCGCTCTCACAGCTGTGCTTTCCTGCCCTGTACAGCCGGCCTCTCGCAGTCTACCCTCTGCACCTTCACACCTCCACGTTAGGTGCACACCCCTGGCTGCAGCAGCCTCAGCACACCTCCACGTTAGGTGCACACCCCTGGCTGC